>NW_021318830.1:207827-265469 GCF_001605985.2 Dendrobium catenatum | reverse complement strand
TGGACGAAAATTTTACAGAGAGCCAATCGTACTGTACGATAATTAATTTCGTCTGGATGAAAATTTTACAGAGAGCAAATCGTACTGTACGATAATTAATTTCGTCTGGACGAATAGGACTTAGAAAATTTTTCGAGCAAATTTCTATTCGTTCCATATGCTCTATAGGAGATAACTGTCTGATCGTACAGGAAATTTAATATGATCTCCTTATTTGTGTGTGCATGTTTTGATTCACTCAAGTTACAATCACTCCCTTTCAATTTGATTTCTAAGCAAAGTGCAAGCTTCAAAAATTTCAAGGTATCTCATGCTGATTTTAATTTGAAGCCTTGTAGTCTGGAGTTCTTTCCCTGAAATGTTAGTACACACAAGAGCAAATACAATTCTTCCAAAATTGTTAGGAGATAACTACACATTTGAACAATAATGTTTGAAATCATCAAAACTTTATAAGTTGCCAAAAATGTAATGCATGCAAATAGCAACTATCTTAACAATATTATCATAATAAATTGAAATTATGCTTATAAAAAATCATAAGTCAATCAACTGTTATTTCAACTAAAGAACTTGTGCCATATAACCTCCTAAAGGTAATATATTCATCTTCAGTAGTAGATAAGGCTATGCAATTTTGTTTTTAATTGGACCAAGAAACTAAAAAATTTTCATGTTCCATATATATTCCTTCGATCAACACTACAACCTACAAAGTCTGAATAAAAATATCCAACAATTTCATATGAAAAGCTATACTTAGGAAACCAAATTCCTAAGTTTTGAGTTCATAAAAGATATCTCAAAATCTTTTGTACTCCTACCAATTGTGATTCTTTTAGATCTGATTGAAATCTAACATACAAACAAACACTAAATATAATATCTGATATACTAGTTGCCAAATAAAATAAAAAATTCAATAATTCCTCTAAATTTCTTTTGATCAACAAATTTTTTTCTATGGGTCCTTATCCAAATGAAATAAGAAACTCATAGGTGTACTAATTGGTTCAGCATTGTTCATTTCATACTTCTTGAGGATGTTCTTAACATATGTTGACTGACTAAGAAATATTCCCTATTCAATTTGCTTAATATTAAAACCAAAAAAATAACTAAGAACTCCCATGAGGTTCATCTCAAATTCACTACTCATTATTTTGGAAAAATCATCAAAAATATTTTTATTAGTAGATCCAAAAATAATATCATCAACATAAATCTGAACAATGAGTATGTTATCTCTCAATTTCTTTAAAAAGAGAGTGGTGTCCACACTTTGTTTTTAAAACAATCTTTCTAAAAGGAAAGTGCTTAACCTCTCATACCAAGCCCTAGGTTATTTTTTCAATCCATATACTACCTTTTTTAATTTAAAAATATGATTAGGGAATTTTGAATTTAAAAACCTGGAGGTTATTCAACATAAATACCCTCTTGTATCACCCCATTCAAAAAGACACTTTTAATATCCATTTAAAATAATTTAAATATTATAAAATAGGCAAAGGATAAAAAAATCCTAATTGCTTCAAGTCTTGCTACAAAAGCAAATGTGCCAAAATCAATCCCTTCAAATTGATTGTACCCTTTCACCACCAATCAAGCCTTATTTCTAACAAGAACTCCTGAATCATTCATTTTATTTTTAAATACCCACTTAGTTCTAACTACACTTCAATCATTTGGCATTATAATTAATTCCTAAATATCATTCCGTACAAACTAATTTAATTCTTATTTCATTGCCAAAATAAAAAATTTATCTGAAAGTGCTTAATTTATATTTATGGGTTTATTCTTAAAATAAAGATAGAATGATTGACTTCTTTGCTAAGTCCATGCCTAATACTAACACCTTTCACTAGGATAACCTAAAATAAATTCCTCATGATGATTTTTAGAAAATTTCAACTCTCTATGCAAAAGGTTTTCTTGTGCCAAATTATCATCCAAATCAATTTTCTTAATCTTTTGGGAGTTATTTTCTATCTCATCATCTTCCAAACTTGGATCTTCCAAAATGCCAGATTCATCGAATACAATATGCGGTCTCTCCAACTAACAAATTTCTTTTATTAATTACTCTATACGATTTTTTGACATTAGAGTATCCAAGAAAAATTCCTTCATCTAATTTTCGATCAAATTTTCCTAAAGAGATTTTCCATTATTATGTATGAACACCTTACATCCAAAAATATGTAAATGTGATAAATTAGGTGTTCTATCTTTAAGAAGCTCATAGGGTATTTTATTCAATTTCAATCTAATGTTCACCCTATTCAGAACATAACATGTAGTACTAATTGCTTCAGCCCAAAAAAATATAGGAAGTAAATATTCAGCCAACATGGCTCTAGCGGCTTCAATTAATATTGTATTCTTCCTTTTGACTACCCCATTCTGCTGAGGGGGCTTAGGTGCAAAAAAATTATGATCAATTTCTTTTTCCATATAAAAATTCTCAAATTTATCATTTTCAAATTCACCACCATAATCATTTTAAATTTTAAAAAATTGACACCCTAGTTTCCTCTGAATCCAATTTAAAAAATCTTAAAATTTCTCAAATGAGTCAGACTTATGAATTAAAAATTTGACTCACGTGAATAATAAGAAATCAACAACTATCACAAATCCGTATACCTTCCCTCCTAGACTTATAGTGCTAATTGTTCCAAAAAGATCCATATGAATAATCTTTAATGGTTTACTAGATTTAAGATCTTTATTAGAATGAAATGAGGACTTCACCTATTTCCCTATTTGACATGCATCACATAGGTCATCCTTAGTAAAGTCTAGTTTAGGTATACCTCTAACCAAATCCTTTTGAGTAATTTTCCTAAAGTTTTTGATGCTAGTGTGAAATCGCCTCCTATGTCATAGCCATGATTCTTAAGAATTTTTTTAAAATATAAAGTATTAAGAATTTTAATAAATTTAAATCTAGCATATAAATATTATTTACTCTAATTTCATGCAATACATTATTTTCATTTAGACTTAATATGCAGCTAGTGGGAAAAAATTAGCACTATACCCTTTATCACATAACTGACTAATACTTAAATAATTATGCTTTAAGCCTTTAACAGGTAATACATTCTCTATGAAAAAGATTTGCAAGTTTTTGATCATATATGTTCCAATCAATTTTCTAGTGGTGTTATCTCCCAATGTAACCTTACCTCCATTTTTGGCTTACAATGATATAAATTATATAGAGTCTCCAGTCATATGTTTTGAGCAATCACTGTCCAGGTACTAAATGCTCTCACGAGGTATAATATGAGAGCATTCATGCAAAATAATCAAACATTAGTCTTGGGAACCCAAATAAGTTTGGGTTCTCCTTTTAGAAAAATAAGATTAGATTCATGTATGACATAACTTGGTTTATGCATCTTAGGTCTCCTCACCAAATGAGTTTTTTTATATAAAGTACAGGTGTGTGAAATATGTCCAATCAACTCAAATGTAAAACATTTAACTCTTATCAAATTTTAAATAGGGCTTTCCACTATCAGATTCATCCTTAATATCCTTAAATTCTTTTTTCAATTTAGCATAAGATGATTTTAAAAGATCATTCTTTTTATTTAAATCATCTAATACATCAAGTAAGCTCATGTGGATAGTATCTATTTGTGCACAATCTTTCCTAAAGATATCATGCTCTTTTTACAACTCTTGCAATTTTAGGTTCAGTTTAGTATGCATTTTCTTAAGTTTTCTATATGCATCAGGTATTCTTCATGAAACTTCTAGAAATTCATCATAGGTTAAGTCATATACCTCTTCTTGATCTAACTAATATATATTATCGACCATTAAATATAAGTTGGTGACTTCCTCTTTCTTTTCTGTTTCTAATGAATTCAAAGTCGAGTCCGCCCAAAAAGCTCTCTGAAATCTTTTCTTGCCTTCTCTACAATTTGTGTTATCCTCTATCTTCTCCTTGTTAGGAGTGGATTTAAGATTAGAACACTCTGATTTTATATGTCTGTATTTCCTACATTCATAACAAACAACATCATTAGAAACCTTAACATTTTGTGGAACTTACCTTTATTCCACTACCAGCGTCTCCTCTGCATCCTTTTAAGAAAACTCCTGAATTGCCTTATCATCAAGGAAATGTCGTTCTCATCCTCAAGTTATGACTGTTCACTCTCCAAATCATCTACTTTCAGTGCTATATTCTTCTCCTTTCGCTGTTCTCCTACATTAATCTTCCTTTAACTCACTCCTTTCTTATAAGTAATTTATGATCCAAGAAGATTATTAATAGAGGGAATATTTAAATTCTTAGACTCTGTAACCATATTTATTTTAGCATCATAAGTAGTAGGCAAACAATGAAGAATTTTATTGACCATTTCAGCATTCGTTAGTTCCCTACCTAATGCATGCAAAAAAGAAGTATTTGATTTAATATTGTATATATTTCAGAAACAGATTAATTTAGTTTCATAAAAAAAATTCATAGTCATGTAATAAGATATTTAATCTAGATTTTTTTATTTCATTAGTCCCCTCATAAGTAATACAAAGTCTATCCCAAATGTTCTTTCCACTTTCACAAGTGAAAACCCGCATGTAATCTTCTAACTTAAGTGCACAAATGAAACTATTTTAATATTTTTCATTTAGTTATGCTAAGTCACGTTCTTCTACAGTCCAGTCAATAAAGGGTGTTTCAACTCTAATGCCATCTACAAGTCTAGTTGGCCTAGTATACTCTTCTTGAAATAAAATTTACATGCAATAATCAAGTGATTGCAGAAATATAGACATGCATGTTTTCTAAAAATTGAAAAGGATATTGTCAAATAATGGAGGTAGTGATTAAAGACCCTTTAGGTGTGTTTCAGTTTCAAAAAGTAACAATTCTCACTTTTCAAAAAGTAGTCTAAACTTATAATTTTGAAATGAATCTCTGATACCACTTGTTGATTCCGTATAGCTTGCTAAACCTAAGCAATTGTCCCAAGGCTTATCAAGAGGGAAATGAATTGGTAATTTTAAAAATTCCCTTAAATTTTTTGTTAGAAAATTAATTTAATTAATTTTAAAAAATGATTTTCTTCTTAAAAAAGCTTTTTAACCATAATAATAAAATTATAGAAAATAAAATACAGAAAATAAAAGACAGATTTATAGTGGCTTGGTCAAACACGACCTATGTCCACTCCTTAAAGACTCCCTCTTCAGGTATTACCCTATTACCAAAAGTGACTATCCTTTTGCCCCCACAGAAAGTTAGAGAAGCCTTTATAATTCCTCTTTTCCACCAATCCCTGGTGTAGAAGAGAATCGTTATATGTTAACACCCTCCAAGTGTTGATAGAGTACCATCATCCTTTTATACCCTCCAAATGTTAGCAGAGTACCGTCATCTATTCATACCCTCCAAGTGTCGACAGAGTACCATCATCCTTTCAAACCCTTTAAGTGTCGGCAGAGTACCATTGTCTATTCACACCCTCTAAGTGTCGGTAGAGTACATTCATCTATTTATACCCTCAAGGTATTAGTAGAGTACCGTCATCTATTCATACCCTCCAAGTATCGGCAAGATATTGGATATTCTTCAAAGATCTTCTCATATGGAACTAGAAAGAAGAAAAGCAAAGTAATAACCAAAAATACACAGAGATCATTCCCTTTGAGTAACCTTGTGAACCCTTCATGTTCCATTTATAAGAAATCTCTATCAAACACTCTTCCACACTTTCTCTTTCAATTTCCCTTGAAAAATCATGAAAAAAGACTCTTATCATGTTAGTTTTAAAGGACCTTTCATATGAAAGACATGAAAAGCTATCCAAAAAACTAAATTTGCCATTTTTAGCGTGTATGATCATACAGTATGATCGTATGTTTAAACATACGAATAATTCAAAAAATGCTCGTATGAACTGCATGTGAATCTGTATGAATTCCTTTGTTCATGATAATCGTACAGTATGATCCAACTTCATACTCTATGAACAGTTTAAAAAAAAATTACCTTCATCGGGATGAAAAGGGGCCTCATAATTTCATACCCTGGTTGGTATACATACGATGATGAAATTGTACGGGATGATCAGTTTACAAAATTTTCAAGTTCGTCAGGATGTAAAGGGACCCATCCAACTCATACACTAGACGACATACATACAATGACGACATCGTATGATACAAACTATTAAGAAATTTTCAAGTTCTTCTGGACAGAATGGGACCTATCCAAATCTTACACTAAATAGTGTACGTACGAAGATGACATTATACGGTGTGAACTATTCAAAAAAACTTTGAATTCTTTGGGACAAAAAGGAACCCATCCAATTTATATACTTGATGGTGTACGTATGATACTAATGCATACAATATGACCCATACTTAAAAAAAAATTTCTACTTTCTGTTCATTTAACTATACGCAGGGAAAATAACTAATCAAATTGTCTCGTATGAAATGACTTTGTACAGTATGACCAGTTTTAAAATTTATAACTTTTAAAGACCCCCTAGTGTGTGTGTGTGCATAATTACTCAATTACAATCACACTCTCTCAAACTCAATAAAATGAAAAATATAGATTTCATATACAATAAACCCTAAACTGATTTGATTTGAAGTCTTTCATAATCCAAAGTATGATTATCTTGAAATACTTGTACATACAAATAACAAAAATAATAAATTTTAAATATGTTAGGAGAAATTGTAATTAAAATAATAATATTTAGAATCATAAAAAATATACATGTTGCAAGAATATCAACAGTCAATAAATTAAGTTGTATTAATCTCAATAGTATTTACAAAACATTTTATGATGAAGCTCTTATTATACAGCTGATTGATGCTTAGCAAGTTGTGTTTCAGTCCATCTACAAGCAAAATATTTTTAATCAAAGGTTATTGGTGTTTCCGATTATACATGTGCCCACCACTTTCCTGGTGGTGTTGTCTCCAAAAGTGACCTTACCTCCTGCTTTGGCCTCCAGCTCCGGCTTCCAGCGAAATGAATTGGCTGGCATCTCCAGTCAGGTGTTATGAGCATCCGCTGTCCAACTACTACATTCTCTCATGAGGCCTTTTATGAGAGTAAGCCTACAAAATCATAAAACATCATATTTAGAAACCCAAACAAGTTTAAGTCCCTTCTTATGGAAAGAAGAATGCAATGCTTGTGTATTATGTTATGAATCATGCAATTAGGCCTTTACACCCAATGTGTATTATAGCGAACAGTGCAAGTGTATGAAATGTGTCCTAGCATGCCACATAAAAAATATCTAACTCCAGAAAAAGGGTTTATTAATCTATTCGGGTTATCATGCTTCTTCTTAGGTTTCAAAACTCGTGGCTTTAGATTAGGTGTGAGTGTAGTCTTATTTTTCTCATGTTCTTCTAATTCAGCTTTAAACATCAAGTTAGCACTTTCTAAAATAGCTTTATCAAACTTTAAATAGTGTCCGCTACTTTCAGCTTCATCAATATATATTTTAAAATCAATTTCAAGTGAGGTATGATGGTCTAAATAATTCATACTCAATGATCAACTTAAAATGATTTTTATTTAACTCATTAAACTCATAAAGTAACGACATATGATTTCTATCAATTTGGGCATAATCATTATGTAAAACTTTATGCTCTTTTTGCAAATATAAAAACTTGAATATCAAACTAGCACGCAATTTCTTAAGTTTCTTATATGATGCATGAATTTGTTTAAAAATTTTAAGTAATTTATTTTAGGTTAATTCACATACATCTTCTTGGTTAGACAGACCAAGATGATTGTCCGCCATCAAGCACAAGTTTGTAGTCTCCTCCTCAGCTTTAGTCTAAGAAGAGTCAGATGTAGAGTTCGATTAGAATGCCTTTTGGAATCACTTCTTATCCTTATCTTTTCTGAACTTAGGTTTTTCCTCACCCTTCTCCTTACTTGGGCGAGCCTTAAGTATAGGGCAATCAGCTCATACTTGTTAGAGCTTCTTGTATTTAAAGCAAACTATATTAGAAGAAATTTTAAAATTTTTACTATCCTTACCTTTTTTTCAACTTCTAATGGTGTTGGTGATTTTTCTTTAGAAAGCTTTTAAATTGCCTTGTTATTAAGGCAACATCATCGCTTTCAGACCCGATTGAATTTGTATCCATATCATTTGCTTTCATTGCCACAATTTTCTCCTTCTTTTTCTATCCTACATCAAGTTATCTTTGGTTTACCCCTTGCTCATAAGCAAAGAGTGATCAAAGTAAGTTATCAATATAATAAGTATTCAAATCCTTAAATTCAGTTATTGTAGTTATCTTAACTTTAAAAGAAGATGGTATGCATATTAAAATCTTATTGATTTTTTTTGATAATTGATGAGTTCTCTTCCTAAGGCATGCAATGAGGTGACAATTTGAGTAAACATAGTATACATTTTAGAAATCCATTCAGCAGGTTTCAAACAAAAAAGTTCATAGTCATGCAATAAAATATTCAACTTTGATTGCTTAACTTCATTTGTTCCTTCATAAGTAATATAAAATCTATCTCAATTTTTTTTATTAGTAGTGCATGTTGAAAAAAATATATAATCTTTCGATTTCAAAGCACAGAAAAAATAGTTTAAATATTTTGCTTTAAGCTGTGCTAAATTCCTATCATCAAAAGTCCATTCAGTAAAAGAAAGTTCAGTTTTAATGCCATTAATTTGATGTGATGAAGGTGAATAACCCTCTTTAACAAGCATCCACATATGATAGTCAATCGATTGTAAAGAGGTAGACATGCCAGTTTTCAAAAAATCAAAAGGTACGCTATTAAACAAAGGTGGTCGGGTAACATAATACCCTTCCACAGTACTACAATTACTAAAGTTAGCCATGGATCAAAATTCCAAAGTTTTCAAAAACTAGTTTTGTGAATCCCGTTTTGATACCAATTGAAAGTTTGTCAAGGATGTTAAGCCCTTATAAACTAGCCTAGGCTAACCAAGAGGGGTGTGTGTGTGTGTGTGTGGGGGGGGGGGGGGGGGGGGGGGGATTGGTTTTTTTTATGCAAATTAGAGTTTTAAAATTTTTTTAATCAAAAACACAATCTTACACCTAACCTAAATTCACCACAAGAGAATTGAAGTACAAAAATTAAATGTAAAAAAATAGTAAGATAGAACACACAAAAATTCATAGTGGTTCAGTCAACTTGACCTAGATCCACTCCACGGAGTCTCTTCTCTTGGTATTGAACTAAACTCAGTTACTCTTCTTTTGCTCCCACAACAAGGCGGAGAAACCTGTACAAATCTCCTTTCCACCTACACTGGTGAGATAGAGAACCCAACTCCTTTTGCTTCCTTTTAAAGTAGGAAGAGAACTAGACTCCATTTGCTTCCTTTTAAAGCAGGCATAGAACCTCAATCAATTATTAAATTATACCTCTCTCAAAACTCCAAGGAACTAGGGATGGCGATTGTAGAAGATGTCTTGGATCCTTTCTTGGAGCAACCTTTGTTGAAACCCTCACAAACTCCCCCTCGCAAGATCCTATCTCTCTCTCTCTCTCTCTCTCTCTCTCTCTCTCTCTCTCTCTCGCTCTCTCTCTCTCCCCCTTGCATTCCCTCTCATCTTGTCTCTCTCAAGTTATGATAGCAGCAAAAGATGCAATCTTGGGTACATAAGAGGTTTTATATAGAAGAGCTCCAAATTTGTTTTTAATGGCAATAAACTAACATTATCGTTCAGGATGAAATAAGGATCATCCTGTACAATCAGTACAAATCATTGAATATCATCCAGAACATCATCCTGATTGCATGTATGGATGATAGAAAACTAAACTGATCAACCCAAATGATTTCACGATCATCCCGAATGATTAGTTTAAAACATCAAATATCATCCATAACATTGCTCTGATTGTATGTCTGGATGATGGAAATATAATTGATCGTCCAAGATGATTTTGGATCATCTCGAATGATCAGTGCAAAATAATACACATCATCTAGAACATTATTATAGTCGTCCAGGAAGAAACTAAGGTTTGTTTAACAAACCTTCCCTGATGATCTTTCGATTGACCAGGATGATATGATCGAGCAATCAAACCTTAATTTATTTCCATAATTATTAGACTAATTTAGAAATAATTACACTACATTGTCCAGGATAATGTCCTGGATAATATCCAAAAAATAAAACATGCCTAAATAGATCTAGCGACTGATTCTTTTTTAATTTGAGCCTATCATCCAGGATGATTTGCTTAATTATGGCTACTTTAACTAAGATGCCCTAATAAGGGTTTTTATTTTTAACTAATTATCCAGGATGATTTTGGATCATTCTGGATGATGTGATCAAAAATAGAAAACTCTAAAAATAGATAGAATTTTTCTCTGAGTATGTGTGTGCAAGGTTACTTAGCATTAGGATCCACTTTTTTTATAATTGACCCAAAAAAAGGTAAAAAATAACTTAATGATAGTTATAGATAGGCTTAGTCCTAATATACCCAATCTTGAGCTGGCTTAATTTGTAATTGGCCTTATGAACCTGAAACATTAGTAGGCATGATAGTTATTGAAAAATAGAAGTGTCAGAACTATTTTCTATCATCAAAATTGAAATTCCTAAATCTAGATTTGTAACAAAATGGATTAGCCCAAACTTAAAATATTTTGAATCGGGTTCAGGACAGGTTTTTGGTTGTGTAAAATTTTGACACGCCATAATGTCCAACCCCACTTGTAACATTACTACACTAGGTTTAGAGTGCCATGAGACTCCACTATATGCCTGTAGTCTAACTAAAAATATAATAGCGTCGACATCTAGAGCACTGTGTTGCTCCTCTCTCTGTCTATCTCCAACTCAAATAAACAACACCGCAACGTTATATGTGAAAGGAAAACAAATTGGTATAAAACACTAGAACCCAAGCACATAGATAAAAATTTATTCTATTTATTAGTTATATTTTCTATTTTGTAAAATATAGTACCCATTTTTTTAAAATCTAATTATAGGATATAAAATCTATGAATTAATTAATAATTATGCTATGCCCTAAGCTAAATTCTCACTTAGAAAACAATCAAAAATTTTTGGGTTCTTTTTTTTTTTTTCTTTAAAATATAACAAGTTATGTCATGGGAAAGCTAAAAAAGCATATTCTAACTTGTAACAATCATCATTAGCAGTTAGGATTTTACTTAAGCAAACATAGGGCCATATACAATGGCCGACACCTTTTACAAAAATTGGATTGACAAAAATACAATTAATTTATAACATCAAATTAAACTTAAACTTGAGAAAAAATTAGCAATTTATTAATAAGAACAAGCCGAATAAATAGACATTTGTTTCATTCTTTATAGGCCAAAACCCTCATTTGATCTCGTCTCCAACAACCTAATCTTCCCTTAAAATAATGACTTATCTTCTAAATTAAATACCTAATAACCCCATTATACGTAATAATTCACCGCCTATAAAATCCCACCTGCAATTGGTTTACTCCAAGATATCCTAAGCAAAGCTTCAAAGTTTTATTCTCATGAGGAGTTCTCTACTCTCATATTATATTCTTGTCAATATGTTATTCTTTTTGCTTCTAATAGAGAAAATTTTTTAGTATTAGCGCGGGAGCTTGCCGAAGAACACCATGTTATTGACATCAAGTCATTATTACCGAGTAGCTCCTCCTTCGTTCCTAATAAGAGTTTGTGAGCAATTTTAATTATTTTTTAATACCCTATTGGAGACTATTTTTTAATAAAATAATTAGAATAATAATAAATCATGCAGCAATTAGACTTTTTTGATAGATATCACAAGTATAAGCTCATTTAATAGATATAACAAGCTAAAAAATGAAGCAAAAGAAAAAAAAACTCAATAATTACATTAATAAGTTGTTCAAATAGTAACAGTTAGAGCCCTTCCAAGCTTAATGTGGTCCACCAACATGGCCCATGCTCTTCTTGGACACTCCAGTACAAGCCGTCACATGTGGATCTCTTCCATCAAGACTAAGATTGTGTTGACAACATCCATCGCCGGACCTCCAATGTCACTGCCCACCTCAACCTTGTTGGCTACTCTCTTTTTGCATGAGTTCTAACAATTATCTATTATTCTCTTGGAAGATTTATAACATCAATATAGGCCTTGGGACCCCTACCAAATACTTCACAGTTATGTTTGACACTGGTAGCGATCTCACTTGGACCCAATGCATCCCTTATATTAATTATTATATAAAAAAAAAACATTTTATAACCTAACTTAATCCTCCACCTTCACCACCACCGAATGCATCTCCAACTATCTTACCCAACTCCCTCGATTTGGTTGCTCTTCTACCTTCAATTATCTCTTCGAGCAAAGATATATTGAACATTGTATTTATAAAGGATCCCTCATTAAAGACACCTTAAAATTCTCCAATGATAATAAACAAAATTTCCACTTTGGATGTGGAGATAATAACACTAGATATTATGGACACGTAGTTGGGTTCTTAGGCCTTGGTCGGGGGTCTCTTTCAATTATTTCCCAAACATCTAAATTGTATAACAATATATTCTCATATTCTTTACCATCAGGGCCCGACAAAGTTGGATATCTCGAACTAGGTAGCCCAGCCCTTGGTGTGAACTACAAACCAATGATAACAAACCCAAAAATGCCATCCTCCTCCTTCCTCAATCTAACTACCCTTTTTATTGGGGGTGAAAGGCTTGACCTTTCACCTACTATATTAAGTTTCCCTGGAACTTTGTTGGAATCTAGTGTAACATTTACCCGCCTTCCACTTACTTCCTACTTCACTCTATGTAGCATTTTCCAAAAAAAAAAAAAAAAAAAAAAAAAAAAAAAAAAGTGCAATTACCCGATGGCACCTCCATTATTTAATCTTGAAACATGTTATGACCACACTAACTTCTAGCAGGAGGTGCTGCCAGAGATTTCATTTATCTATGAAGGTGAAGTGACATCTAACTTAGATAGCTCAGGGATACTTTTTACAAGCAATAAATCTTAATGGTGCTTATCAATTATTTGAAATAGGGATGATAGTGAGCTTGTGATTGTTGGTAGTATGCAGCACCATAGGTTGAATGTAGTCTATGATGAGGGGAACTTACAAATTGGCTTTGGGACTAATGGTTGTAGCAAGTGATGGATCAATTGAGTTTATTGAGTTAAATGTAATGTATTTATGTAGATAGAATGAATATGTTTCATCATATTGGTCATAAAATTGGGGCGTGCGGGGCAATAAATGTGGTCATAAAAAGGTTCAATTGTATCAAAATTTTATGAAATAATTAAATATCAAATAATTGAAACTTTATATGAGTTTATAAAAACCATTAAAATGTGCATATTTTCTTTATAACTAAGGGAGAATGATGATATTATTTGTTGGAGGATAGAATTTGTATTATCAAAGGTAAAATGTCATCTTTCTTTACAAAAGAGCTTATACTTTAAAATTAATGATGATTGCTTATTGTGATGATTTTTGTTCAGTGCAATACCTTTACAAAGTAAAATCATCAATTTTTTTTTTCTACTCGAACTTTTTTATTCTCATTTTGGCCTCAATTGTATTATTGGTTTTATCTGGTAAATGGAAGCATTTGTCTTGTGAGTTTAGCCAACCCATTGAGCCATACAACTTAGCACCTTAAAGCTTTTACGCAACCAATCTAATAATCCTCAAGCATGGCAACATTTTTCTCTCACATACAAATCACTTACATAACCTTTGAACACATGGCCTCTAGTTGATAGCCAAATCTTCCAACCAACAGATTAATGAGTGCCACATAATGATCAATTTTGTGATTTACATTTTTATAATTTTAAAGAATTTTTTTTTCTAAATATTATTCCTACAAAAAAAAAAAAAATCATACTCCACCACTATCTATAGGCATCATGTATGTGTATGTTCAACCATATTTATTATATAATTCTAAAACCTATGTTCATTCATAAGAGAATAAGTTCTAATCTCCAGCTTAGCCTTTAGTAATTGGGGCCTAAGGCGTCGACAATGAAGCCCTTTATGAAGTGTCTTAATGAAATTTTGTGCTTTATTTGATCAGTAATTTCTTTTGATAAGTTCCAAAAACATTAATCTTCTATAGTAAAATAAAATTGTGAACTAAGGAGGCATGAGTGAACTAATGCTCTCACTTGAAATAATTTTTATGTTTTAATATATCCTATAATATTAATTATATAAATAGAATTTTATATAAAAAAATAATTTATGAACCCTCTAAAATTTTAGAATCTAAAATTATATATAGCTATTGAAGAAATATTAATAAATTTTTTAAAATAATTAATTTGTGTCTGATTAAAAAAATTATGACTCTGCCATTATTAAAGAGAAACTCTATATCTCCAACAAGTTCTCTATGATATTGATTCAGAGCAGCGTTATGATACCATGGCACTGATTTTATTCTTTGATAGATGTCTGCTCATCGTTGAGTTTAGGACTAGGAACGTGTCATTAAGATATTCTTTAAGTACATGGAGGTTGAAATGGACAAATAAGTGAAGTATGTTTCTTGTAGTTTTAGAGAAGGTGTTAGTGCTTGGTGAGCACAATTGTTGCAAATGAGACAAGGGTAAGGGAAATGATGGATTTGTAGTTGGTATGAGATAAAATAGCTTTTGAGGGCTCATTTTCCTCCCTCTAATTTTGAGAAAATACTTCATCTGAAATATTAGTAATATGTGCAATGGGCTTTTTCTGTAAGTGAATATACAGAAGATTTCTATAGGTTGAGTGGATGGAACAATCTCAATGAGTCCTATATTAAAATCATTGCATGATATATTGGGGGCTTAAATGTCATCTTATATAAAAATTGGAGTTAAGCTCGATATGGTCATTATCTCAAGTTTTTAATTTCACATTATAAGTTAAAATGCAACTCAAACGACATTGAAAATTTCACTCAACTCTTCACGAGTTCACTGAACTAGCTATGGAAGCTAATAAATCCAATAACAACTTACTAAAATACCTGTAGCTCTACCAAAACCAAATCATCCAACCATCTTGGTTACAATTAATCAGAATAATAAAAAGAAAAACTTAGAGTACAAACATGTTATTTGATACGCCATTTGATACTTCAAGACATTTCAAATATCTTTATATTAATTTTGTGTTATTTCATTTTAGGCTTTAAAGGTATATACTGCCCAATGCTAACCCTCAAATTTTCATGAAGTTATGGCCAAAGTTTCTAATACACATATCAATCAAATAATATTTATAATAATTAATTAAAAAATAATGAATCATGGATGTAATTTATGATTAGATTAAGATAATCAATAATCTTGATTGAAATTTTATTTTATTTCATATTGACGTAATCATATAATACAAGCCTTATGTATAGTATTTATATCTGATTATCATGGAGCTAATACTTTTTATTTTATGATAAATATCACTTGACCTCTAAAATTTACAATAAGCTATCATGATATGTTTTGTATATCTAATATACTTTTAGAGAGATTGGAAATATGTTCGGAAATTCCTTCTAGGTTATTAAGTAAAATTTTTATGATTAGATGGAGAAAAATATTTGATCTTGTTATATATATGTCTTCATTACTCATGTGTAATATAAGTATTAGAAATTAGAGTAAGAAAATATTTGAAAATTATAAGCTGACATGCACATGCATTTAAGTTAAATGTTGGAGCTGTTGAAAATGGGGGGCAATTTAGTGGAAAGCAACCAACATCAACAAAGGAGAATGATGATACAGGTTCTGATTAGACTACATGTCTTTGTAAATTTTATGTTGAGTTTTTCTTATATAAGAACTCAACATTTATTGTAGAAGTATTTAAACATTTGCTTTTATTTGAATGTGTAATTACTTTAGCATTAATATTCTTGGCAATGTTGAAATGTTAGTGTAGAAATATTGAAATGAACTATTTAGAATAACTGTGAATGTATAAATTTTATTTTACAATAATTTAGGCAAGGTGGTTTTTTTGTTGTACTGCAGGTTTTTTTAATAAATGGCCTTCAGAAATAGGCATTTCTTCTGTAGTGAAAGATATATGTTATTAATGAATCTAAATACAAATTGCTGTATATGAGGCTATCATTATCTACTTTTTGCAATTTTAATGGCTCGACTAGAAAGCCCATAACCTACATCAAGAGACTACTTGACATCTCCAATGCATAAAATAGAAGCAAACAAGGGAATGAGATCACCCTCCTTGCTTACCTCAGTATTGTCAAGATCAACATTAAGAACTATAATGATGAATATTAATCTACATAACATTATTTTTTATCATTTTGATTGAAATTCATTTCAAATTTCACCTGATTAAATAAATTGAACACATGATTCTTCATAGATATTTGAGCTTGTACTTCCATGATCAGTTTGATTATATCCACCCTAAAGATGAAGGGAATCATAAGAGCTTGGAAAGATGTCAATAGTATTCTAAAAACTATTATAAGATAAAAACTTTTGTTTATCGTTTCTTAAGTTTTATAATAAACATGAAAATATACTCAAATTATATTTATTAACTCTTAATTTGAAGTAATATGCTACACATATTAAGTTCCTCTCATCATCTTAGATGGGATAGAGGTTCCTCCCACTTATAATATAAATGTTCCAATTGAAATAAATAATAATGTGGACATAATAATCCTCCTTGCCTGTCTTTGTATGTCTTGAGAAGACTAGTGTTGAGCTTTATTCTCTTATGTATTATATATGCTGATTAAGATCCCATGGTACTGTAATACTAGGTAATCATGTTCATTTGTCTACTTAGTTAGAGGAGGTAGTCAACCCAATGTAATAAAAGGATCCTTGTCAACAACCATATGTTGCATCATCCAAGGGTGCCATGTAGACCTAGGGTTAATATTTCTTTTTTTAAGGAGATAAACTTTAATCCACCTTAGATAATTAAGGGTTTTATGTCCTATCAATCATATCCTATTAATTCGTATCTTATAGATTTTGTGTTTTTGGGGAGCATACAAGCTCTGGCCATGACTATAATTTATTAGTGTCATTTGATGACAAACCATCTGGTTTAGAGACCGTCTTCAAAGTATCTACTTCATCAAAAGAACATAGCACCCACCCCATTCCAAGATATGTCAAGTGGAACCTTCCAAATTGAGTCTGTTACCATCTCAATTCCATATCAATGACATGATATGGAACAATTTTCCCAAACACTTTGACTACCAATTATTTTTGCAGCTTCTTAGTATTTCCAGCTCATTTTGAAGATGCAGCTTCAGCACCCCATTCTTGTTCAAATAGTCACCAAAATCAATATCCAGAGTTTTATATTTGATTTTTTACTCCATGCATTCCCTAAAACCTTGGTTGATTGTTGAATAGAAACATTTGTCATGTAATCTACTGAGTTGCAATTATTAAGAGAGTTGCTAGTAGCATGTTTTACATTCTTGCAACTTATATAGTTTTGATGATTCCAAATATTATTGTTTTATGTGCAGTTATCTCCTAACACTTTTGGAAGATTTATTTTTTCTCTTGTGTGTACTAACATTTTAGGAAAATTAAACTCCAAACTATGAAGACTTCAAATCAAATTCAGCATACAATCCTTTGAAAATTGAAGCTTTAAATTGAGGGAGTGATTGTAATTGAGTGAATAAAAACACACACACATACTTAAGGAGATCTTACAAAATTTGTACTGATCGTACGGGACAAACCTAGTTCGTACGAGACGATCAGGTCAGTTATCTCCTCGTAGGAGCAATTGAACGAACAGGATTTCGAGGAAATTTTTCTATGTCCTGATCGTCCAGGACGAAATTAATTTCAACCCAGGACGAGTTAGGCTCTGTAAAAATTTCATTCAGACAAAATCTATAATCATTCAAGGAAGATTTAGGCTCTATAAAAATTTGTCCAGACGAAATACAAATCATCCTAGGACGAATTCTTCTCTATAAAAATTTCATTCAGATGAAGTTCATTATCGTGCCACAACGAGTTGCTCTCTGTAAAAATTTCATCCATATGAAGTCCTGTTCGTCCTAGGACGATGTGAACCGACTTACCACAGTTGGTTATGTCCTGCAATTATTTGGGAACTGACCTACGGTATAATTGATCATACCGGACGAACCTAGTTCGTACAGGACGATGATTGTGTACGAACATAGTTTGTACCAATATACATCAGGATCATTTCTGAGACTTTAAGTAAAATTGTCTAGGATGATCCACAATCGTACGAGACGATTCATTTCGTGTTGACTTGAAAAATTTGTAGTTTTGGATGGTTTTTCTTGTCTCTCCTATATATAGTCCAATTTAGATTGCCACCCAATCTTTTTGTCATTTGATTTTCATGCCTATTGAAAGAAGAGTAAAGCAGAGAGTGTGAGAGAGCATTCAAAGGAGGATTCCTATCACTGGAGCATGAAGGCTTTGTTTGGTGTTCAAAGGTAAGAATCTCTACTTATAATTTGGGATTACTTCACTCTGTTCTTTCCTCCTTCTAGAATTCGTATGAGAAGATCTATCAATGAGATCTGGTTCTCTGCCGACACTTGGAGAGTGTGAACAGACACGGGTTCTCTGCCCACACTAGGAGAGTGTGAAAGGACGAAGGGTTCTCTGCTCACACTAGGAGAGTGTGAAAGGATGAAGGGTTCTCTGCCCACACTAGGAGAGTGTGAAAGGATGAACGGTTATATGCCAGCACTGGGGATAGTGTAAAAGGATGACGGTTCTCTGCCAGCACTGGTGTTAGTGTAAAAGGACGATGGTTCTCTATCGCACCGGGTAGTGATGGAAAGAGTTTTTGTAAAGGCTTCTCCACCTTGCTGTGGGTGCTAAAGGAGAGTCACTAGTGGTATTAGTGCAATACTCAGAGGGTGCCTCCGGGGAGTGGATGTAGGTCTGGTTTTGACCGAACCACTATAAATCTGATGTTCTTTACTTTTTCGCTTTTTATTTTGTTCATCATTTAGAACTTATGGTTGAAAAATCTTTTTCTAAAAAATTCACTAACAATTAAGTTTTAATTTCCAAAGTTTAAAAAGAGGGTTCAAATCTTTTAATTACCAATTCACCCCCCTCTTGGTTAGCCACTATGACATAAGCTTAGATTTAAGAACCTAATTCACTATGAACGAATCTCAACAAGTGGTATCAGAGATTTGTTTCAAAATCATAAGTTTAGACTACTTTTTGATTAACTTAGATGGATACATTTGGAAACAAAAACACACCTGAGGGTTACTCTATTACTAGACCTCCATTGTTTGACAATATACCTTTTGATTTTTGGAAAACACGCATGTCTACTTTCTTACAGTCACTTGATTATCATATGTGGATCTTAGTCCAGGAAGGATATACAAAACCAACTAGATTAGTTGATGGAGTTAGAGTTGAAACACCTTTTGCAGATTGGACAGTAAAAGAACGTGACTTACACAACTAAACGCCAATTACTTGAATAGTTTCTTTTATGCTTTAAAATTGAAAGACTACTTGTGGTTTTCCACTTGCCAAAGTGGAAATGACATATGGGATATACTTTGTATAACATATGAGGGGACTAATGAGGTTAAAAAATCTAGACTCAATATCTTGTTGCATGATTATGAACTATTTTGTATGAAACCAAATGAATCTATTTCTGATATGTACACAAGATTCACACAAATAGTCACCTCTTTGCATGCAATGGGTAGGGAGTTAATAAATGATGAAATGGTTAATAATATTCTTCGTTGCTTACCTACTACATATGATGGTAAAATTATTGTAATTATAGAGTCTAAAGATTTAAACATTTATTCTATTGATAATCTTCTTGATTTATAAGACAAGAATTTCTCCAGATAAGCCTTCTGCACGGAATTGCTAGTGAGAGATAGGCCAGGTTTCTAGTTTGAGAAAACTCCTTTTTTTCGGTTTGAATTTATTCTCCCGTGAATTTGTTTCCGGCCAGTGGCGCCGTCGTTGGCATATCATCGGCATTCTTGGCCGATGTCATGGAAGGTCTGCGCCCCTCCAGTCCTCTTTGATTGGGTGGTAGAGGTAGAGGCGGTCTGGTAATCAGAGAAGGAGCGCGATCGATGATTCTGAAGGTAAAGGCAAGAAGATATTGAATGAAGGTTCTTCGGAGCAAAATGCTGCTGAAAGAGTAGAAATTGATAGGGATTATATTCTTGGCAATCTTGAATCGTCAGGGATGAAGGATACTGTCTTGAAGTTAAAAAGTTTTTCTGAGAAGAATCAGACTCGTCCTGTTTAGGATGATTTGGATCTCATTCAAATCCCTAAGGATGATGGAGTGAATGGAAATGGAAATGCCCCTGATAAGGATTTATTGAATGATATTTTGAGTTATAATGGGCAAGGCGATGTTGGTGAGGTAATTAGAGCCTAGTCGAAGCCGAAACATATTAGAATTGATTTTAAAAATGAGCAAGTTGAACTCTCTGATGATGGTATTGTCGTGAAGCTCAATCCAGTTTTGGAATCCAAAAATTTAGATGTGCTGAAAAATTTGATTGTAATCAAAGTTCTAGGAGGTAATGTGCCTTACTCTATTTGCAGGTTTGATTTGAGAAAGCAATAGAACAAATTTGGTGGATTTTATATGACTTCAATTGGTATGAATTGGATACTCTGCTCCAAATGAGGCGGTGGATGAAGTTTTAAATGGTGGACCCTGGTATGTTAATGGATACATTGTCGGCATGGACAGATGGTCTCTGACCTTTGATCCGTATTCGTTTAAAGGGATTTCAGCTCCAGTGTGGATACGACTCCCGTGTTTGCCTCTATTCTATTGGGATGAGGATAGTCTCACGAGAATTGCATCTTGTTTTGGCACACCATTGTATTTAGATGGAAATATGTTTCGGTGGGGAAAGAGAGAGTTCGCCCGCATCTGTGTCAAAATCGACTTGTAAAAGAAACTCCCAAATGGAGTCTATATTGATGGTCTTGTAGGTAGATTCTTCCAAATGGTTGAGTATGAGAAGATAAATTTTCTTTGTTATCATTGTGGTTGAGTTTGGCATGAAATGAAAGCGTGCCCTGAGAACGTGGTACTGGGTATAAAAAATCAGGCAATGGATAATACTGAAGCAGTTACAGGTGAAGTAAGGAAAATGGCTGGAGAAGATAAAAGAGCAGTGATCAAGGCTGAATATGGGCCTTGGATTCATGTCCAGTTTAAGAACATATGGGCTTTTAAAGGAGGAGATGGGTATAGAAATAAAAATTCTAGTAAGATCAATGTGAATGATAACTTGGGTAAGACTGATCAGAACAATGTCTTGCAAGAGCATGATGCTGATGGAAAAGTAACTGATGAACAGATGAAGAAAATGAATTCAGTTCATGGGACTAATGCAGACAAAGGAGTAATGGTTGAAAGTAGTAAAACAGGAATTTGACTGAACAATTCATTTGCGGTTTTAAATGAAGATAATGTTACAGATTGTCTTGGGGAGTAGGAAGATTCTGTTAAGATGCTGAATAAGGGAAAGGAAGGTATGAATGATGATGCTGTGAATGATGTTAAGCCCAGTATGAATGGTTTTGCTAGAGTCAGACTTGCCAAGGAGCTGAAATCTTTGGGGCTGATTAATCAAGAAGTGAAGAAAAAGAAAACAGATGGACGAATGTTGTCCCTAATTGGGGTGAGTTCCCCTTCTTTTGCTTAATGTCTTCACTTTTATTTTGGAACTGCAGAGGGGATAGGAAGAAGGAAGCTGCTCTTTATTTAAAAGAAGTGGTTAAGGATCATGATATTTTTTCCATTGGCCTTATGGAGACTAAGATAAGTAATATCAATAGGAAGGATGTAGATGTTTTAATCGGAAAGGATTAGGATTATTATCATTTTCATGCGGTGGGCCTTTCTGGTGGCATCTTAGTGTTATGGAATATGAAGATTGGGAATTTTGTGATTACAGATAATTCTTCTCAAGTGATTGTGGGAGATTTATCTATCCCTAAAATGGGGATATGGAGGATTGCTACTGTTTATAGTAGAAGATGTTGCAAGGAGCGTGAAAATCTTTGGAGCTTGTTGGATAAATGTATGGTGAGTTCTAATCCCTCTATCATTGGAGGAGAATTCAATTTTGTGCTTAACAAAGAAGAGAAAAGAGGTGGTAAAAGTTTCCTTTTCACCAAAGGATCTAGAGATATGAAGGGTTTTATGACTAGTTGTGATTTTCATGACGTGGGGATTATTGGACCAAGGTTTACTTGGTGTAATAATAAGGAAGGGACATCCAGGATTTGGGAGAGGCTAGACAGAAGTCTGCTGAATTCTACTACTCTTCAATTGCTTCCTTCGGCTGCTACTAGGCATCTTGCTAGGGTGGCTTCAGACCATAGTCCTATTGCCTTCAAGGTGAATGACAAGGAGTGTGTAAAGTCTAGAATCATTAGATTTTAAGATACTTGGAGGATGTATCCAGCTGCTAGAAGTATTTTATATCACTCTTGGATGAAGAATGATTTTGGTGAGGAAGGTATGGTTCTTCAAAGGAAGATTAATAGAACTTTGAAAGCTCTCTTTTTTTGGAGTAAAAGCAAATGCAAAGATCTAAATGAACTTAAGGAAAAGATGAAGATGGATATTCTGGAGCTTCAACTTAAGGAAGCTATGGGTAATGATTGATCAGCTCAAGACCTTATTTTACTAAGAAGTAAAATACATGAACTTAATGTAACCTTGAAGAGGCTATCAACATGGTGGAACAAAAGAGCTAAAGCTAGGTGGCTTTAGGAAGGTGATTATAATTCCAAATTATTTCATAATTTTGCAACGGCTAGGAGGAATGGCAATAGAGTGAACCAAATTAAAGATGTTCACAATGTGATGCAAGTAGAAGAAGAGGAGATTGAAAAGGTCTTCATTCAACATTTTGAATCAAAATGGAAGAATAGAGACTGTCAACTCTAGGGTTGGCCCGATATACTGGCACACCAGAAGCTGAATGATGAGGAGATCCAGGCTCTTAGTTCAGAATTCTCGGTGATGGAGCTTAAGCAGTCAGTCTTCCAGCAAGGGAACAATCGTTCTCCAGGTATGGATGGTCTTACTTCTTCTTTCTATAAGTACTATTGGGATATAGTATGGAAATATTTATGGAATGCTATCAATAGTTTTCTTACTAATGGTTGTATGAGGAAGGAAATGAAAATTACTTTAATAGTATTGATTGATAAAGTAAAGAATCCCTTGCTACCTTCCAACTACCTTCCTATTAGCCTTTGCCAGACTAATTACAAGGTTGTAGCTACAATGCTAGTTAATAGATTGAAGATTTGTATGCCCAAGATAATTACTGAGGAAAAAAAATGGCGTTTATCCCTGGGAGATCTATCTCTGCGCATTGTCTCTTGGCTCAGGAGATTTTTCACAAGTTTAAAGTTTCCAGAAATAGGAAGGGGATGATGGCTTTAAAGCTTGATATGGAGCAAGCATATGATAGTATGGAGTGGCCTACTCTTGATAATGTCCTCAAATGGTATGGCTTCCCTTCTGGTTATGCTAATCTTATTATGGAATGCATTATTGATGTGAGGTTTTCTATTAACATAAATGGGAGGATTTCCAAATGGATCATGGCTCATAGTGGTTTCTGTCAAGGGTGTCCATTATCCCCTTATCTTTACATCATGTGTTCTCAATTGATGTCTAATTCAATTTATAAAAGGGGTCTTAATATTGTTATTCAAATCTCTCCTAGAGGACCTAGAATTACTCACCTCTTATATGCCGATGACACTATTGTATTCTCATATGTCTCTAAGGAAATTGCAAAGGAGGTGAAGGGTATTGTTGATAATTTTTGTAAATGGACAGGGCAAAGGGTCAATGCTAACAAATCTCAGATTATTTTTGGCAATAGTGTTAGTAATCCTATGAGAAAAAAGATTGCTAAAGTTTTGGGCTTCAAAGTAGTCAAGGAGATGAGTTATCTTGGGATAAAGTTATCCCTTAATCGGTTGAGGGCAGTTGATTTTCATGATATCTTAATCAAAATGATGGATAGAGTTAATACTTGGGGGAAGAAATTTCTTTCTATGGGTGGTAAGATTACTTTTATCACTAGCTCTCTTTTGACCAGCCTAATTTTTTAGTTACACACTCCATGATCCCTAAGAAAGTGTTGATTACTATGGAAAAACTTTGTAGAAGTTTTATTTGGAATAAACCTGATGGTAGTCACAATATTCACTAAATTTCTTGGGATGATCTTTGCAAACCGAGAGGTATGGGAGGTTTGGGGTTACAATCTCCAATGTTGAAGGCTGGGCCTTTAAGAGTAAAGCTGGCTTGGAATTTTCTTCAAAAGCCTGGTACAATGTTTCATAGAGCAATGAGAGCTAAATATGGGAAGAGTATCTTGAATGGTTCTCATAATAAGGTCACTTCTAAGGCTTGGAAGATCTTATTAGATGGTGGAAAGTTTATAAAAAACTTTACTAGATGGAATGTAGGAAATGGCAAGGAGATCAATGTGCTGAATGATATATGGATCCTTGACAAATTTATAAACCAATGGCCGACTTTTGCTGATTGTGCTGCCTTGGAGGGAGTTTGTGTTCAGCAGTTAATGTTGGAGAATGGCCAATGGAATATTGTATTGCTTCAGGAGATGTTTCATCCGAAACTTGTTATGATGATCAGCCTAATCCAGGTTGATTCCAGCAGGGATGATTTGCTGGAAATGCAGAAGTTTTGTCCCGGTAGGATAGTTTCTGCTTTGGCCTTTGAGCATGTGTTCAAAGGAATATTCAGTCTAGATGTTGATGATTATTGTAATTGGCTTAATAAACTCAAGTTAAGCAAGAAGGTGGAGATGTTTTGGTGGAGAATTGGGAAATCTTCTATTCCTACCAACCTCTACCTTAAGAACCGTAAGCTCCAAGATAATGATTCTTGTGCTAGAGGTTGTCATATGGTGGAGAACTATGAACATATTATTGTTCAATGCAAATATTTGATTGATATCATTAATTAGATTGTTGGTTGGGGTATCTCCATTCCTATATTTCATTCCTTGGATCATTGTTTCAAAGAACTTAAGAGAATTTCAGCGAAAAATCTGGGCATTTTGCAAATTTATTGTACTATCGTTTACTTCTCTTGGAAAATAGGAATGAGGTTAAGCACGGCAAAACTGCACTTCCTTCTTATGTGGTTGCTTCTAATGCTTTGTCAGTGGCCATTACCAAGACAAGTCCGTCTCTTTCTAACTGGAGCACTAACCTCCTTAGGGAGTCTCAAATTTTTTGGTGCCCCCCACAGAAAGAATGGATGACAATCAATGTTGATGCTTCCTTAACTAGTTCTGGTTTAGCTGGAATTGGTGGTGTGTTCTAGGATTGCAATGGAAGGTTCAACCTTGCATTTGGGAAGAAGATGATTCATTGGGACCTAGCACAGCTGGAAATGGGAGCAATTCTTTAGGTCAAGGATTATGTCAAAAGCTGGATGCGGGACTTTAAAGGGGTGATTGTGGAAAGTGATAACATTACATTCAAAACTCCTTGAATCAGAATAAAGGGATTATGGAATTCAAATTGGCAAGGGATTCTTTATTTGTGAATGATTTCAATAAAGTTATCTTTTTACATGCTTATAGGAAATGTAATAAGGTAGCCAACTTGTGTGCTACTATGGCTTTAGAGAATAGTTTCTATTTTGATAGCTTTTCTTTTGATGATATCCCTCCCTTGATGGTTAATTTAATCAAGGAATAATATCATCCTTTTGATGTTTGTAACTAGTCCTTTTTTTCTCATTAATGCATATTGCATTTCTTCAAAAAAAAAAAATCTTCTTGGTTCACTTATTTCTTACGAGCAAGGAGTTAGCCAAAGAAAGATTGATGCAGGTGAACCACGAAGGGAGAAGAACATAGCACTGAATGTGGAAGATTCTGAGAGGAAGAAGACATAGCATTGATGACTAGAAAATTCAGAAGCTTTCTAAAGAGGAAGTAGAAGAAACACCAGCAATGGAATAGAGGTAAATTCAATAGAAATATCTAGGTTTCAAATGATGTTATTTGCTATGAGTGCAGGAAACCTGGACATATAACTATAAGAAATTTGGAAAGGATATACTCATTGTTCAAATTTATGTGGATGATATCATTTTTAGATCTTCAAATAAAAATCTTTGTGATAATTTTTCTAAAATAATGAGTAGTGAATTTGAGATGAGTCTAATGGGAGACTTAAGTTACTTTCTAGGTTTTAGCATTAAGAAAATTTAGGAAGGAACATTTCTATGTCAATCAAAGTATGTTAAGGACATCCTCAAAAAGTATGAAATGGAAAATGCTAAACCTGTAAGTTTACCAATGAGTTCCTCAGTTCAGTTGGATAAGGTCCCTAAGGGAAAATCTGTTGATCAAAAGAAATTTAGAGGGATAATAGGATCTTTATTTTACTTGACTGCTAGCCGACCCGATATCATGTTTAGTGTTTTCTTGTGTGCTAGATCTCAATCAGATCCAAAAGAATCACATTTGACAGCAGTGAAAAGGATTTTAAGATATCTGTTAGGAACTCAGAATTTAGGAATTTGGTATCCTAAGTTTAGCTCTTCATTTGAAATAATTGGTTATTCAGATTCTGACTTTGCAGGTTGTAGGATGGATAGGAAAAGCACTTCAGAACATGTCAATTCATTGGAAATTCCTTAGTCTCTTGGTCCAGTAGAAAACAAAATTTAGTAGCCCTATCTACAACAGAAGTTGAATACATTGCATTAGGAAGTTGTGTGGCACAAGAACTTTGGTTGAAACAACAGTTGATTGATTTAGGATTGTCTATAGGCACTATTACAATTTATTGTGATAACAATAGTGCTATTTGTATTTTAAAAAATCTTATTCAACATTCAAGAACCAAACACATAGATATAAGGCATCATTTCATAAGGGATCATGTTACGAAGGGAGAAATTGAACTCATTTATGCTACATCTGAAAATCAACTTGAAGACATTTTTATAAAACCTTTAGCCTTTGATACTTTCAGTGCATTAAGAACAAGGCTTGGTGTGACTGATTTAAATGCTTAAATAAAAATGTTCTTGCAATATTGATGTATGTTTGAATATTAAATGTTTTTATGTGTTTATGATTTTGTTTGTGTGATTTTTTCCTTTTAGAGTCTGTGCTTCTTTATTGTTTTTGGTATTTATTTTGTTTTTGAATTGTAGTTTTTGTTTGAGTGCAAAATTATTGTTTTTAAGTCATCATCGTCCAGGATGAAATATTTTCATACGGGACGATTTGTGTATTATGTCAAAGTGTCATATTTAAAACTGTTTGCATGCATTTTTCAGTGCTAACTTCGTCTGGATGATCGTCATAATAGTCCGGGATGAATTGTTTTTCAAATGAACGGATGATTGAATAAAGCAATTGAATGGATAAAGTAGTTTTAAATGCTAACTTCATCCGTACTAATCTTTGATTTGTTTGGATGAACACATGTCAGTTCGATTTAGGGGATGGTTTTAACTGCCATTAAAGCTATATAAGTTCTGATTGTCCCGGGCTGAACACGTGTTCGTCTGTATGATCAGAATGGTCAAAAGTCTGTATGAAAGGATGCTTCATAAGTCGAATTGATTACAAAATCCGTTTCATTCTGGTCGTATTTGATCGTCTGTATCAAATATTTTCGTACGGGACGGGCAGAAATTTTGTACAGGACGAATTATTTTTGTATGGTACGAATGAATCTTTTTGAATATATAGGCAGTATTTTCAACTCAATTGTCACTCTCTAAACATCACTTTCAACTCCTTTCTTACTCTAGATCATTTTCAAATGGCCAGTTCAAGTAAGTGTCAAATGGTCTTAGTGAAGAAGCCACATAGGAATTCGTCCGAAAACTTTCTATCCAAAGAAAATGAGGATTCTTTTCCTAGATTTACTTCTACCAAAATCACTCCTTCCCGAATTTTAATTCAAGAAGATTTTACCTTTAAGGTAATGCATTTATTTGCTTCGACTCAGTTTCACTTTATCCTAACTCTGGTCCACCTCTATAACAAAGAAACCTTCCATTACTTTCTAGCCAATATGTCCTTCAATTCTGACCACTATGTGATTCTCTCCTTTGTTTTCAAACAAAAAGTTGAAATCACTAAACACGACTTAGGAGCTTTTCTAAATTTAAGGGCTGAGGGGAGTAGAGCCCATACCTTAATCACCAATGATACATATAAATGGTATGAAATCAATAGGGTGATTAGAGGAAATGGTTTAACTGAGCATGTGGCTAGGGTATCTGGTCTTGTCTGTAATGCACTCATCATCCAGCACGTTCTTAGAACTTTATTCATTCCAAAAGCTGGTGATAGAGTCAATATTACCCCACTTCTTTCCATGGTGACGTTCTTAATCATGAGCAATACACCTATAGATGAAGCCCAACTTATTCTTGACTATCTTTATGGGCTTTCTGAAATTGGTCATGTAGAACAGAAAAGAAAGAGAAATATTACTTTAGAATACTTATTTTCCTATGTTCTATAAAAGAAGTATAACTTGGTTCATCCTAATCAAGAATATGAAGAACCACTCTACTACAATGACAAATCTTTTAGAGCATTATTCAAGGAGGAATCAGGAAAAGCACATGTCATCAGTAATACAGAAGAAGAGCTTGAAGGTGCATCAGCTTTTGCCAATGAACCAAATTATCAGAATTTGGTTCAAAGATTTGATCAGTTAGAGACTCATTTTGATCACCGCTTTGATCAAATTAAGACTCATTTACAACAACAGGCTGCTCAATATCAACATGACATGGGCTATATGAGGGAGCAAATGAATGATATTAGTACCAATGTACTTATGATGAGTACTTATTTTAACCTCTTGATATATCACTTCTTAAATTGTATGAATTTCTATGATTTATCTAATGATTTTCTTATTTCTTCTTATATTTCAAGTATTTTTTTTCTTTTTCTTCTTCACTTTTTGCTGTTGTAAAAAAGGCGAAGAAAAATTATTTGTTGAATTGTGTCTTGTGTTTTGTGAGTCTTGTCTCTTGTGTTATTATTTGTGTTTATTTTGTTTTTTTGTGATTATGTTGTTGTTTTTACTTTATATAAAATTTTAAAAAATAAAAATAATTTTTTAATAAATGTCTCCTTATTTTCATGCATTCATCAATTCAGGGGGAGCTTAGGAGATACTTAGAATTTGTAATCCTATAAACAATAATTATTTTTCCATCATCAAAAAGGGGGAGATTGTTAAGAGAGTTGCTACTAGCATTTTTTACATTCTTGCAACTTATATAGTTTTGATGATTCCAAATATTATTATTTTATGTGTAGTTATCTCCTAACACTTTTTGGAAGATTTGTTTTTGCTCTTATGTGTACTAACATTTCAGGATAATTGAACTCCAAACTATGAAGACTTCAAATAAAATTTTCAGCATATAATCCTTTGCAAATTTAAGCTTTAAATTGTTCTTTGAATTGAGAGGGAGTGATTGTAATTGAGTGAATAAAAACACACACACATACTTAAGGAAATCTTACAAAATTTGTACTGATCGTACGGGATGAACCTAGTTCGTATGGGACGATCAGGTCAGGTATCTCCTCGTAGGAGCTATGGAACGAATAGGATTTGGAGGAAATTTTTCTATGTCCTGATCATCCAGAATGAAATTAATTTCATTCCAAGATGAGTTAGGCTCTGTAAAAATTTTGTTCAGATTAAATCTATAATCGTGCCAGGACGACTTGGGCTCTTTAAAAATTTTATCCAAATGAGTTAGGCTCTATAAAATAGGACGAATTCTTTTCTATAAAAATTTCGTTCATACGAAGTTCATTATCGTGCCATGATGATTTACTCTCTATAAAAATTTCGTCCAGATGAAGTCCTGTTCGTCCCTGGATGATGTGAACCGATTTACCACAGTTGGTTATGTCCTGCATTTATTTTGGAACCGACCTATGGTATAACTGATCGTATAGGACGAACCTAGTTCATATGGGATGATGATTGTGTATGAACATAGTTCATACCAATATACATCAGGATCATTTCCGACACTTTAAGTAAAATCATCCAGGATGATCCACGATCATACGGGGTGATTCATTTCATGTTGACTTGGAAAATTTGCAGTTTTGGATGATTTTCTTGTCTCTCCTACATATAGCCCAATTTAGCCTGCCACCCAATTTTCTTGTCATTTGATCTTCGTGCTTATTAAAAGAAGAGTCAAGGAGAGAGTGTGAGAGAGCATTCAAAGGAGGATTCCTATCACTGGAGCGTGAAGGCTTCACTTGGTGTTCAAAGGTAAGAATATCTTCTTGTGTTTTTGGATTACTTTACTCTTTTCTTTCCCATTCTAGAATTCTAATGAGAAGATCTGTCAAGGAGTTCCGATTTTTTGCCGACACTTGGAGAGTGTGAACAGACGTGGGTTCTCTGCCCACACTAGGAGAGTCTGAAAGGACGAACGGTTCTTTGGCAGCACTGGGGATAGTGTAAAAGGACAACAGTTCTTTGCCAGCATTGGGGTTAGTGTAAAAGGATGACGGTTCTCTGCCGCATCGGGTAGTGGTGGAAAGAGTTTTTGTAAAGTCTTCTCCGCCTTGCTGTGGGTGCTAAAGGAGAGTCACTAGTGGTATTAGTGCAATACTCGGAGAGTGCCTTCGGGGAGTGGATGTAGGTCTGGTTTTGACCGAACCACTATAAATATGGTGTTCTTTACTTTTCTATTTTTTATTTTGTTTATCATTTACAACTTGTGGTTGAGAAATCTTTTTTCTAAAAAATTCACTAACAATTAAGTTTTAATTTCCAAAGTTTAAAAAGAGGGTTAAAAAATTTTAATTACCAATTCACTCCCTCTCTTGGTTAGCCACTGGGATATAAGCTTAGGTTTAACATCCTAATTCATTGTGAACAAATCTCAATAGAAATTTCCCAGGTCAACAGAATTGCAACTACGTACCTTTTCCATATTAGCTACAGAATTTTATCATTACTAGATTTGTACACCCCTGAGTTCTTCTTTCTAGCTTCCTCCTCTGAGCTAGCTATAATTAAAATAACTCAAGTAAATTTAAATTTTTTCATCCTTCTGGTCTCCTCAGCCACATTTATATCATTCACAACATCAGATACATTCTTTAAAGTAAAAGATGAGGAAATACATGGAATTGGATTGAGCACCAATTTGGATTACTTGAGAAATCCAAATAATTTAAGGCTATTGTCCACGATATCCACCAGCACATTCTTACCCTTTCCAACACATTTCAATTATTTCTTTAGCAGTAGTAATCCACCTTCATTAATAATAAGGGGTAAATAAGATTTGTACCTTGTCTTGGCATCCATTTCAATCACTGAACTGACATCTCCAAAACCACACTGAGATGAAACTTGATTTGAACGAGAGAGAAACCTAACACCATTTATAAATGTCTGACAACTATAAATGGAGCCGCCTCTCGATGGAGGCTGATACTCTCCGTCGTTATCAGAGGAGATCCGAATATGCGAGAAACTTGAATTTCAAAAAATTACTTTCTCTCTCTACAATTCAAGATGTTAAAGAAATTTTATTTTAATTTTGTGGTTTAAAATTTTATTTTGAGAATTTTTTTTTTTGGTGCTTAAAATTTTTAATCAATTTAAAAAAGTTTCCATGATTTTTTTTAAAAAATTACCAATTCACTCCCCTTTTGGTTAGGCTTTGGACAAATTTAATAGGTCTAATAACCTATTCAGACTTTTAAGTGGTATTAGAGCCCAATTTAAAAAATTATGGTTTATACACCTTTTTGAAAATGATCAAGGCTAAATTTTGAAATCGTAACAGACCCGAAGGACACTCAATCACTTGACCCTCATTATTTGATAACAACTCTTTCAATTTTTAGAAAACTTTTATATCTACATTTCTTCAATCGCTTGACTATAACATATGGATTTTAATACAGGAAAGCTACACTAGACCAACTAGACTTGTAGATGGCATTAGAACTGAAACACTATTTACTGATTGGATAATAGGGGACAATGAATTAGCTCAATAAATGTTAAATGCTTAATAAACTTTTTCTGTGCACTTAATTATGAAGACTATATGTGTGTCTCAACTTATAAAATGAGAAAAGAAATTTGGGATAAACTTTACATAACTTATGAAGGAACCAATGAAATGAAACAGTCTAGATTAAACATTCAATTACATGATTGTGAATTTTTTTGCATGAAACTGAATAAATCAATCACTAACATGTATTCTCTCTTTATATAGATAGTCACTTCATTGCATGCTTTAGGTAGGAAAATAATGAATACTGAAAAAGTAAATAAAATTATGTATTGTTTGCCTATTGCTTATGATACAAATATAACTACTATAATAGAATCAAAAGACTTAAATGTTTATTCTATTGATAATCTTCTTGGATCACTAATTTCTTACAATCAAGGAGTGACTCAAAGATAAATTGATGTAGGTGATAAGTGGATGGAGAAAAATATTAAATTAAAAGTGGATAACTCGGATAGTGATCAATCTCAGCCTAAGGATGAAGATGATATTGCCTTAACGATAAGGCTATTTAGAATTTTTCTTAAGAGGAAGTAAAGTAGATGCCAGTAGTGGAACAAGGGTAAGTTCCATAAAATTTCTTAAACTACTAGTGATGTAATTTGCTATGAATGCAGAAAGTCTGGTCACATCAAATCTGATTACCTGAATCACATAGCTAATCCTAATAAGGAGAAGGTTGATAAGAAAATCAATTTTAGGAAGGGCAAGAAGAGATTGTAGAGAGTATTCTAGGTAAACTCAGCTTCATATTCCTTAGAAATAGAAGCAGAGGAGGAAGTCATAAATTTGTATTTAATTGTTGACAAGCTTGATCAGTTAGATTAAGAAGAGTTATGTGTCTTAACCTAAGAATAGTTATTTGATGTTTCAGAGAAAATTAATACTACTTATAGGAAACTCAAAAAGTTGCATGTTAATTTGAACATAGAATTTTTAGAATTATAAAAAGTGTATGAAATTCTTAGGAATGACCATGAATTGATTAATAGGAACAACATGAAATTATTCGATGTGTTTTATGATACGAAAAAAAAAAGAAAAAAGCATGAACACCTAAAATCATACTATTGAACTTGAAATGATTTTAAAATATTTATGAATGAATTTGATAGTATAGAACATTATTTGAAAGTTGATAATTCAATTTTAGAAAGTGATAACTCATATTTCAGAGAGAAAATAAAAGCTCTTGAGGAAAATAGATACCCCTACACTTGAACAATTTTATAATCTTGATTAAAAGTGTATAATTTCAAAATTTATGAAAAGACTTATAACTTATGTGCACTGATAAATCTTTTTCCTAGAATTAAATGTTTTTCTTTTTGAATGATTGGTCATTTTCTCACACTTGTACTACTCATAGTAAATCATATCTAGTGTGGAGACCTAAGACGCAAAAAATAAATCATATCAAATATGCATCTAGATTATTATTACTAAGATGAGAATCCAAACTTATTTGGGTTCCCAAGTCTAACATTTGATTATCTTATAGAAATTATCTGATATAAGAACTCGTGAGAGCATTTGGTGCCTAGACAGTGGATGTTCGAAGTATATGACTTGAGATACGACACAATTCATATCACTAGAAGCCAGGAATGGAGGAAAGATTATATTGGGAGGCAATAGCACTAGAAAAGTTATAGGAACATATATGATTGGAAATTTGAATAATTTTTTTGTTGAAAATGTATTATTAGTAGAAGGCTTAAATCTTAACTTGTTGATTATTAGTTGTCTATGTGATAAAAGTTATAGTGTAAAATGTTTTCCCATTAGTTGCATAATAAGCCAAAATGGAATAAATGTATTAATGGAAATAGGATAAATAATGTGTACATGTTTGATTTGAAGTTTATTAAATCTTCTAATGCTTTTTATCTCAAAAAAATTATTGATGAATCATGGTTATGGCATAGAAGACTTTCTCTAGCAAGCATGAAAAATCTTAGAAAAAATACCCAAAAGGAATTGGTTAGAGAAATACCTAAACTAGATTTTACTAAGGATCACCTATGTGATGCATGTCAATTCAAAAAATATATGAAGTCCTCCTTCATTATATTAAGGATCTTATAACTAACAAACTATTACAAGTCATTCATATGAATGTTTTTGACTAGTTAGCAATGTATGCATAGGAGGTAAAGTGCTTTATAGTTGATAATTTTTTAAGATTTAATTGGGTTAAGTTTTTATTTCATAAGAGTGAATCATTTGATTAATTTTAAACTTTTGTACTTAAATTTAGTGGAAATTAGCTTGTGAGATTTTATCAAATCAAAGTGATAATATATGAGAATTTGAAAATGAAAAGTTGAAAGATTTTTTTAAAAAGCAAGAATTTGATTACAATTTTTTAGCACCTAGGACCCCAACAGAATATGATAGTAAGAAAAAAAAAAGAAGAGAACCCTGATAGAAGCCTCTAGAGCCATATTAGTAGAATACTCACTTCCGAAGTATTTTTGGGCTAAAGCGGTTAGTTCTGAATAGGGTGAAATTTAGATCCAAGTTAAATATGACACCCTATGAACTTCTTAATGGTAGAACACCTAATCTTTCATATTTACATGTTTTTGGATGTAAGATATTTATTCATAATAATGTCAAAACTCCTTTAGAAAAATTTGATGCAAAATCTGATGAAGTAAATCCTATAGGATTTTAATAAGAGAACTTTAGTAGTTGAGGAGACCACACATGTTTAGTTTTATCAATCTGGCATTTCAGAATAGCTAAAGTAAGAAGAAGATCATATTAAAAATATCTCCCAAGGAATTGAAAAGATAATTTTTGAAGAAAATATTGAATAAAAAAACCCTTTGCCTAGAGAATGGAAATTTTCTAGGAATCACCCTAAAGAATTAAGTTTAGGTGAACCAAGTGAGGGTGTTAGGATTAGGTATGGACTTAGCTGAGAAGTGAACTATTCTGACTTTATATTCATAGTTAAACCCACTAATATAAATCAAGTACTTCTGGATGAATTTTATGTTGATTCTCTATAGGTTGCTAAACCTAAGCAATTGTCCCAAGCTAACTAAGAGGGGGGGGGGGGGGGAAGTTAATTTAAAAAATATCTGGGGGGGGGGGGTGAATTAGAAATTTAAAAAATATATTTGATTTTTTTGATAGAAAAATGAATTTTATACTTTTTTCATAAATAATATTCTCAACCAGAAATACTAAAGTGTAGAAAATAAAATGATATAATGATTTACAGTGGTTCGGTCAAACACGATCTACATCCACTCCTTGAAGATTCCCTCTTCAGGTATTGAACTATTACAAAAGTAACTATCCTTTTACTCCCATAGCAAGGTGGAGAATCCTTTACAATTACTCTCTTCCACCAATCACTGGTGCAGCAGAGAATCGTTATCCTTTCACACCCTCCAAGTATCTACAGAGAACCATCATCCTTTTACACCCTCCATGTTTCAATAAAGAACTGTCATCTATTCACACTCCTTAAGTATCTATAGAGTACCGTCATCCTTTCACACCCTCTAAGAGTCAGCAGAGTACCAAATTTTCTTTAAATATCTTATCTCGAGCAACTAGAAAGAAGATTAGAAGAGTAGTAACCAAATACACAAAGAGATCATTACCTTTGAGTAACCTTGAGAACCCTTCACACTCCACTTACAAGAAATCTCTCTCAAACACTCTCCCACAATCACTCTTTCACTTGCCCTTGAAAAATCACAAAGAATAACTTTTGTTCACGTCAATTTTTAAGGGCCTTTTATATGAAAGACACAAAAAACCATCCAGAAAATAAAAAAGTTCATTTTGAGCGTGTAAAATCGTACATTACGATCGTATTTTCATACGTACATATAGTTCAAAAATTATTATGTATAAAACTTTTGTGAATCTATATGAAACATTTTTGTACATGATGATCAACTAGTACTAATCAAGTTCATACTGTATGAACAGTTACAAAATTATTTAACTTCGTTGAGCTGAAAAGGTACCCCACATTTTCATTCTCTGGATGTCTTCTGTATGAGTAGGAAATCATATTGTACAATCCATTAAGCAAAATTTGGTATTTGTTGGGATGAAAAGAGATCAGTCCAATTTATACTCTATACATCATTTGTATGAAATAGTAATCATATAATATGATCTGTTTAAAAAATTTTCAAGTTCATCGGGACAAAAGGTGACCCATCCAGTTTATACTCTAGACATCGTCTATACAAATTGGAGATCATATAGTATGATTAGTTCAAATGAAACTTTGAATTTTTCATGATGAAAAGGTACCAATCTAATTCATACTCTAAATGTCGTATGTACGAAGGAACCTTCGTATAGTACGATCAGTACTTAGAAAAATGTTTTACCTATAGTTCATTTGACTACTCATAGGGGAAAACATTGAACATATTATCTGTATGAAATGACTTTGTACTGTATGATCAGTTTAAAAATTACAAATTTTAAACACTCCTCCAGTGTGTGTGCATAATTACTCAATTATAATCACACTCCATCAGACTCAATAAAATAAAAAATATAAACTTCATTTATAATTAATCCTAATCTTATCTTATTTAAAGTATTCAATAATCTTGAGTATGATTTTCTTGAAATGTTAGTATACACAAATAACTAAATAATACATCCAAAATATGTTAGGAGAAATTATAATTAAACAATAATATTTGAAATCATAAAAAATATACATATTGTATGAATCTCAACAATAAAAAAACTAAGTTGTAATAATATCAATAATCTCCTCCTTTTTTATGATAGAAAAATAATTATTATTTGAGTTAACATATATACCCTAAATTTATCCTTAGCTCCCCTTAAAAGAATAAAACATAAACACCCTATTCAAAAAATAACATGCAGTACTAACCGCTTCAGGTAAAAAATATTTAGAAAGTGAATATTCTGGCAACACGGCTCTAGTTCCATCAATTAATATTCTATTCTTTCTTTCGACTACCCAATTCCCCTGAAGGGTCCTAGGTATATAAAATTTGTGATCAATTCCTCTTTCCTTATAAAAATCCTCAATTTTTTCATTTTCAAATTCACCTCTATGACAACTTTGAATTGTTAAAATTTCACATCCTAATTTTCTCTGAATCTAAGTCAAAAAGTCTCTAAATTCCTCAAACGATTCATTCTTATGAAATATTAATTTAACCCATGTAAATCTTGAAAAATCATCAACAATCGCAAATTCGTATACCTTCTCTCTTAGACTTATAGAGCTAAGTAGTTCAAAGAGATTTATATGAATAATTTCCAATGGTTTGCTAGTTCTAAGATCCTTATTGGATTGAAATGAGGACTTCACCTTTTTTTCTAGTTGACATGCATCACAAAGGTGATCCTTAGTAAAGTTTTAACCAATTCCTTTTGGGTAATGTTTCTAAAGTTTTTCATGCTAGCTAGACAAAATCTCTTATGCTATAACCATGATTCATTAATTTTCTTTTAAAAAAAAATCATTAGGAGTTTTAATATAATTAAAATCTAGCATAAAAATATTATTTACCTTGGTTCCATGCAAAATATCCTTTCCATTTAGGCTTAATATGTAGTTAGTGGGAAATAATTTAACACTATACCCTTTGTCACATAGTTGGCTAACACTTAATAAATTATGCTTTAAGCCTTCTACAAGTAAAACATTCTCTATGAAAAAATTATTTAAGTTTCCAATCATACATGTGCCAACCAATTTACTAGTGGTATTTTCTCCCAATTTAGCCTTGCCTCCAGTCCTATCTTTTATCGATATGAATTGTGTAGTGTCTCCAGTCATATGCTTCAACAACTATTGTCCAGGTACCTAATGCTCTCATAAGGTCATGTATGAGAGCGTACATATAAAATAATCAAACATTAGTCTTGGGAACCCATAAAAGTTTGGGTTCTCCTTTTTGTAAAATATAACTAGATGCATTTATGATATGACTTGTTTTATGCCTCTTAGGTCTCTAGACTAAAGGAGTTTTTATATGTAAACTACAAATGTATGATATATGTCCAATCATCCTACAAGTAAAACACTTAACTCCAGGAAAAGGGATTTTCAATCTCCAATAATTAATTTGCCTCTTCTTTGGTTTTAAAATTTTTGACTTCAAAATAGGATTAGTAAAATCTTCAAGTGTAGGGGATATCCTATTTTTCTCGAGAGCTTGCACTTTCAATTTAAGAAATGTTTTTACATCTTCTAATACATTAATATTATATTTTAAATAGTGCTCCCTATTTTCAGATTCATCCATATATGATTAAAATTCTTTTTATAGTTCAGTGTAGGATGATTTTAAAAGAATATTTTTCTTATTCAAATCATCAAATTTATTTAGTAAGCTCATGTGGTTGTTGTCAATCAATGCGTGATCTTTCATAAGAGTTTTATGCTCTTTTTATAACTCTTGTAATTCTAAGTTTAATCTAGCATGCTTTTTCTTGAGTTTTCTATATGCAGTATGAATGCTTTCATAAACTTCATTCAATTTATTATAGGTTAAGTTACATACCTCTTCTTGATATGACTAATCAAGATTATTAGTCATTAAACACAGGTTGGTAACTTCTTCTTCCTTTTACATTTCAGATGAATCGAAAGCTGAGTCCGCCCAGAAAGCTCTCTGAAATCTTTTCTTGCCCTTTCTCCCATTTGCTTTCTCCTCTACCTTCTCTTTGCTAGGAATGGCTTTAAGATTAGGGAAATCCAATTTTACATGTTAAGATTTCCTACATTCATAGCAAATAAAATCATTATAAACCTTAACATTTTTGTGGAACTCACCTCTATTCCATTGTTGATGTCTCCTCTTCTTCTTCTCTAGAAAACTCCTGAATTGCCTTATCATCAAGTTTATATCATCTTCATCTTCAAGTTGTGACTGATCACTCTCTGAGTCATTCACTTTCAATTCTATGTTCTTCTCCTTTTGCTGTTCTCCTAATTCAATCTTCCTTTGAGTCACTCCTTGCTCATAAGCAATTAGTAATCCAAGGAGATTATCAATAGAATACACATTTAAATATTTTAACTCTTGAAATTTCATTAATTTTTAGCATCATACAATGTAGGAAAAAATGAAGAATTTTTTAACCATTTCAGCATTCATTAGTTCCCTACCTAATGCATGAAAAGAAGTTTAAAATATAATATTAATGTGTTAGATGATGTAAACACATTTCTTAAATCATAAGTGCAAACTCTCGAGAAAAAAAGGATACCCCCTAAGCTTGAAGATTTTACTAATCCTATTTTGAATTAAAAATTTTTGAAACCTAGGAAGAGTTAAATTTATTATCAGAGATTGAAAAACTTCAAAGTTAAGTGTTTTTCTTGTGAGATAATTGGACATATATCACACAATTATACTTTACATAGAAAACTCATTTAGTGTGGAGACCTAAGATGCTATACGAATTTATAATAGTTGATGATTTCTTGAGATTCACGTGGGTTAAATTTTTATTTAATAAAAATGAATTGTTTAAGGAATTTAGAGACTTGGATTCATACGAACTAAGATGTTAAATTTTAATGATTTAAAGTGATCATGGAGGTGAATTCAAAAATAAAAATTTTGAGAATTTTTGTATGGAAAAATGAATTAGTCACAATTTTTCTGTACATAGGACCCCTCGTAGAATGGAGTAGTTAAAAGAAAGAAAAGAACATTAATTGAAGCCGCTAGAGCCATATTGATAGAATATTCACTTCCTAAATATTTTGGGCTAAAGCGATTAATACTGCATGTTATATTTTGAATAGGGTGAACATAAGATCAAAATTGAATAAAGCCCCCTACAAGTTTCTTAAGGGAAGAACACCTAACTTGTCACATTTATATGTTTTTGGATGTAAGATGTTCATACATAATAATGGAAAATATTCTTTAGAAAAATTTAATCCAAAACCAGATAAAGGAACTTTTCTTGGATACTATAGTGTTGGAAAATCATATAGAGTATTTAACAAAAGAACTTTGGTAGTTGAGGAGACCACACATGTTGTATTTGATGAATCTAGAATTTTAGGAGAGCCAAGTTTGGAAGAGGATGATATAGAAATTAACTCCCAAAGGATTGAGAAGGTTAGTTTGGATGAAAATTTGGAATAAAAAAACCCATTGCCTAAAGATTTGAAATTTTCTAAAAACCACTCTAAGGAACTAATTTTAGGTGAACTTAGTGAGGGTGTTAGGAGTAGGCATGGAATAATCAAAGAAGTCAACCATTCCGCCTTTATTTCAATGATGGAACCCACAAATGTAAATCAAACACTTTCGAATGAATTTTGTATTTTTTGCCATGCAAGAAGAATTAAATAAGTTTGTAAGGAATAATATTTGGGAATTGATTGTAAGGCTGAAGTATCAAAGTGTAGTTGAAACTAAGTGGGTTTTAAAAATAAAATGAATGACTAAGGAGTTGTTGTTAGAAATAAGGCTAGATTGGTGGCCGAGGGGTATAATCAAATTGAAGGGATTGATTTTGAGGAGACTTTTGCCTCTATAGCAAGACTTGAAGTAATTGGGGTTTTGTTAGCCTTTGCCTATTTTAGAGAATTTAAATTATTTCAAATGGATGTTAAAAGTACCTTTTTGAATGGGATGATTCAACAAGATGTTTATGTTGAACAACCTCCAGATTTTGATAGTTCTAAGTTCCCTAATCATATGTATAAATTGAAAAAGGATATTATATGGATTGTAACAGGCACCTAGGCCTTCATATGAAAGGTTAAGAACTTTTTTATTAAAGATATCTTTTATAAAAATAAGTATGGACACCACTCACTTTTAGAGGAAATCAAGATATGATATACTCATTGCTCAAATTTATATTGATGATATCATTTTTTGATTTAAAAATTAAAATATTTGTGATGATTTTTCTAAATAATAAATATAGAATTTAAGATGAGCTTAATGTGAGATTTAAGTTATTTTCTTAGTTTTTGCATTAAGCAAATTGAGGAGAGAACATTTCTTAGTCAGTCAAAGTATGTTAAGGACATCCTCAAGATGTATGAAATAAATAATGCTAAACTAGTAAGTACATTAATGAGTTCCTCAGTTCAGTTGTATAAGGACCCAAAGTGAAAATCTATTTATAAAACAAAATAGAGGAATTATTAGATCTTTGCTTTATTTGATAGCCAACACACCAGATATTATATTTTGTGTTTGTTTATGTGCTAGATTTCAGCCAGATCCAAAATAATCACATTTGATAATAGTAAAAAAGGATTTGGAGATATCATTTGGGAACTCAGAACTTAGGGATTTGGTATCCTAAGTACAACTCTTAATTTAAAATTATTTGATATTTTGATTCAAACTTTATAGGTTATAGGGTTGATCAAAAGAGTACATCTAGAACTTGTCAATTTATAGTCAATATTTTATTTTTTTAGTCCAATAGAAACAAAAACTTTTGTAGCCCTATCTAATGCTGAAGCTGAATACATTACCTTAGGATGTTGTGTGGCACAAATTATTTGGTTAAGATAACAGTTGATTGATTTAGGATTTATAATAGGCACAATCAAAATTTATTATGATAACTCTAGTGTGATTTGTATTTCAAAGAATCCTATTCAACATTGTAGAACCAAACATATAGACATAAGACATCATTTCATTAGGGATCATGTATCCAAAGGAGAAATTTAATTGAATCATGTTTCAACTAAAAATCAACTTGCAAACATTTTTACAAAACCACTAACCTTCGATGCTTTTAAAATATTAGGAAAAAGATTATGTGTGATTGATCTTAATGCTTATATAAAATTTTCTACAAACTTGATATATTTTTTATGCGTGTTTTTTATTTTGTTTTTGTGTTGTTTTTATTTTATTTGTGAATGTTTTTAGTTTGTTTTTGTTTTGAATGTTTTTGAATTTAGATATTTTTCACTTGTATAGATTGATTGAATTTGTGAAATTTTTTTAGAATTTTATTTTCTAAGTGTTTTATTCTTACTATATGAATTTTTTTATAATGTACAAATTTTGTAGCATGTCAATTGTTGTTTTGGAGTGAATGTACAAAAATTTGATTATCTAACATTGATTGTACTGTACGATAATGTCATCTTACCATAAAATTTATATGCATTTGTCTGTACGCATGTAGATGGTTATCTGGGTAGAATCAGTTATTATAATTAATTATACGTACAAATAAAAGTTTTGTCTGTATGATCCACATGTCATTTTTTGTGAGGGACAAAATTAGTCATCATTAAAATAATTTCAAATAACTAATCTTCTCAGATGAACACATGTTTTTTTATACGATTGTAATAGTCTGTACTAAAGGATGCCTCATAAATTGTGTGTTTATAGAAAGTCATTTCGTTTTGGACATTTTTGTTCATCTAAACAAATTTTTTTTATCCTGTATGATCTCAAGATCATTCGTACCAATCCATTTTTGTACTGTATGATGGGTGGTTATTTTTCTTTAAATAGTAGGGCTATAGAATTCATTTTCATTCACTTCCAAATCATTCTTGAATCCTTTTAGAGGCACAACCTAAGGAATGGAAAGTTCTTGCAAGCATTCTAGTGTTACTAAGGGATCATCATCTAGGGGTGGCGATGATAACAATCTGTCTAGAGATAATGAGGATTCATTATATAGGTATATAGCCTCCAAAATCACTCCATCTAAACTATTGATTCAAGATGAAATCCACTTTCAAGTTATGCCTCTATTTGCTTCAACCTAGTTCTCCTTCATTTTGACTTTGATTTATGATTATCATAGAGAGACTTTTTACTACTTCTTAGCTAATATGATGTTTAGTGAGCATGAGAGTAGGATAATATCATTTGCCAAAAAACATTGGGTAGAAATCACTAAGGAAGGTCTTGGAACCTTTCTTCATTTAAGGACTCATGGGACTAGAGCACACATATTAACCTCCAAATTCGATTATGACTGTTCTGAGATAAACAAAACTCTTAGAGGTGTAACTCAAGTTTGTATCTTGTCTAGAGTCTACACCTTGAATCATAATGCCAGGGTCATCCAGCATATCTTAAGAACTTAAATCATTCCTAAGGCTAGTGATCACATAAACATTACTCTTCTTCTATCCACCATTACCTATTTGATCTTGATTGGAAAACAAATTTATAAGGCCCAACTCAACTTATATTACATTTGTAACCTTTCTGAAATTGGGTTTTCTTATCATAAGAGGAAGAAAAATATTGCTCTAGGATATTTAATGACCTACATTTTAGAAAAGAAGTATAATATTATTCATCTTGATTTTCCCCCTGAAATGCCAATATTCTTTACCAATGCCACTTTTGAATCTCTTTTTGGAAGGAATGAGAGTTCAAGTGATGATACTGAGGGAGAAAGGGGATCACCTGCACCTGCACTTGCTCAGGGACCTAATCAGAACTACTTTCAGGAGATGGTCCAATGACTTGATCAGATAGAGAGTCATTTTGATCAAATTTAGACTCATTTAAACAAATAGGATGCATAATACCAATAAGATATGGGGTGGATCCAATGCAAGTTTGACTCGGTGAATAGGAATGTAGCTATGATGAATAGCTATTTCTCAATCTTCAACCAACATCCTGCTCCATATCAGGGTCCTTCAGTGTTTTAGATGTATTTCTTTGTAGTTTCTTTTTGCCAATCCTTTCCTGATGATGTGATGATGTGATGATTATGTTTTTGTTTCTTTTTGTAGTACTTATTTCTATTTTTAGATTTGTGTTGATGTTATGATGTTTAGAAGTTATGTTTATTGATATCATTGGCTTTAAATTATCTTATCTTTTTTATATCAATCAAAATATCATGTTTTGTATAGTTGCTTTTGTTCTTAGTTTGAAATGTGAGTTTGCCTATATGAAAATCCTATTTTAATTGATCTAAAAAGTTATCTTACATTACAAAATTAATTTCATTATAAAACCTAATTTTCAAAAAAAATTAAGTTAACTTATAACTCGATCAAGTTAAGCATATCAATCTCATGAAAATCCTATTTTAATTTGAATATTATTATAACAATTTTGATTTCTTATTATTTTTTAATTCTTTTTTCAATATAATTAATTTTGCAATTAAAGAAATTTGATTTTTAGATTATTTATTTTGGAAAGATCAAATAAAAAAAGGGGTGTATATAAAAAGGAAATGCCTAGTGTGTATAAAAATCGAAAGATTGTGCAATAGTTTGCAAAATGAAAAGAGGTACAAAATTAGCCTAAATAGAAAAAAATGCACAAAGTGTGCCACAAACATTTGAAAAGATGCGCAATGTCACTAATTGAATATATTCTTTCCTGTATCGTTTAATCTTTATTTCAAATCAATCTAATTTTTAATTATATTTTATATTGAAAATTGAAATTAACTAATTATCATTTTGTCACTTTTACAATAATCCTCCATATCTAATTATCTAAAATGCTTCATGTCCTTGATAAATTTTTCTTACCTAAGTTGTTCTTTAATTTAAAATTTTTAAATATTTCTTTTTCATTTTATGGTAATTAACTTTTTTATTGAAACTATATTTAAATCTCTTTCAAGATCAATTATTATGCTTTCTTTTTTGACATCTTTAATTTCAACTTTCTTATTCCCTTTTTGTTGTTGTTAAAAGGGGGAGTAATATTATTTTGAGTTTTGTGTTTCGTGTGTTTGTGTTTTTATATTTTATGTTTGTGTTTGTGTTTTGTGTTTTATATGTTTAAAAAAAAAATAAAAAAATTATACGCTCTTCATGTATTTTCCCTATATTCACATGTTTTATTCTTTTTTTTGGTTAAAACCCATAGAGGGGCCTACTCGTTAATGTAAAAAAAGAGGTTACGTAATCCTTATAGGACACAATCAGCTCACTAATGCTCTTACAAGCAACAAAACAAAATGAAGAAAAGCATACAAGCCCATTATCTCCTCTAGACAAAAATATAGAGACACCTAGAAACATTCTAATGATGATATAGAAAAGCATCCAAAAAGAAAAGAAAATATAAAAACAGGAATGCCCAGTCTTTCTGCCAAAAATCTTGGAGTCCAACCTAATCAGATCCACCTGTAAGAAAAGGAAAACAACAAAAACACAGTTAAACCAAAACATTATATCAGTTAAGGAACAAGAGCGGAGGATAAAAATATTTGTATAATAGAAAGAAATGCCATAATTACTACAATTAAATCCAGTCTTAGGAAGATGACTAATAGAGCTCGAAAAGTTCTCGTAAAAATAAGCCTCATTAGGAAAGACCACAAGCAACTCAATCCTACTCAAGTTACCAACCAAAAACAACACAGAAAAGGTCCCCCAGCATAGGCAAGAAACCCCAGTAGAACAGTTCAAGATATCCAGAAATAAAACCACTTCATACCACCACACTCCCCATAAAACAGATAAGCACAAAACCATAGCTTTAGTACCAACCAGAGGATCACAGGTCCCCCTATGAGAATAGAAATACATGAAAGGGTACGGGATACTCAGATTACCAGAGTAGATGAAATATAACCAATAGCATTTAACCAGCCATCCACTATTGTCAAGAGGCCAATCCATAACCCCCACATTACTCTCAACACCCCAAAAGGTAGGAGAGCAATAATGGGACTTACCTTTAGCAATAAAACCAGTAAAAGTATTACTCCAATCACCAACCATACAGATAATAGCTAAATATAGAACAACGTAGGAAAAATGCCACCAAAAAAACAGACAAAAAAATACCAAGTACACTAAATCCCAAAGATAGGAAACCATTATAGAATAGATAATCAACCCAACAAAAACTACCAAAAAATGAAAAACTTTCCCATAATAACAAAATAGATTAGATGCAACCAAACAAACCTCCATCAACCAAGAGCAGAGGACCAACAGTAGCTCCCAAAGTTCCAGGAAAGCACAACCCAAGAACACAGGGAAAAACAAGCATAACAACTCAAAGTAGGACAATTAGTTAAGAGTTAACATAAGGAATGCCACTTGCATCCAAGTTAATCAATCTAGACAGTGGGCTAGGAATAGTAGAAGGAATAACATTAGTAAAGCCATTGAGATTACAACCCCAATGAGCAAGCCGAGAAGCACAAGTATTACCAGCCTCACTAACCTGATAGAAAGAAGAATTTAAAAATAAAAACAAACTTTTAATTTCCCTAGCAAGATCGAAGATATTTGGATTGCAACAAACTTCCTTATCCTCCTGAAGAGGTAAAAGATTAATGCCAGAAGTAACTTCAATAAACAAATTATTGATCTTAAGAGGAATACACGATTGAATACCATAAAGAATGGCTCTATAAAGGGCAGAAACAACATTAACAATTCCCCAACCCGCAAAGGAAATGATAAGGTGGCCATTACTATCTCTAATAATACCACCACAACCATTCCCCAATTTAGTGTTAACACCCTCAACATTCAGTTTCAAAAAATTAGCAAGTGTCTTGTTCCAATAAATAACATTAAGAGCTGTCTGAGCACCCTCCCAAGTAACCCCTAAAATAGAACCAACATCATAACAATTTTTAAAATTCTTACTAGTAATCAGGTTAACATCCACCAGAGCTAAGATCTTGTCCTTCACCCTTTGGATAACATTAATATGGTTCATTTTTACAACATTTAAAATGGAGTTATTCCTTTCCAACCAAAGAAACCAAAGAATGAGGGAAGGGATAACATTGCGAATATGACCTTTAGTATCCATAAACAAAGATTTAAGTAAGGAAAATAGAGAGAAATGTGCATTAAAGGTGTTTAATTTAAACATATCATCAAAATGAGCACAAGTTCTAACAGCAACAAGGCCAGAAATAAAAACATGATGCATGGTTTCAGTGTGGCAATAACATTGCACTTAGAAGCTAAACTAAAATGTTTCTTAATAAGATTATCCTCTGTAGGGATAAATTTATGTAAGGCTCTCCACACATTAACATAGACCGTAGAAGGTATTGGTTTATGCCATATCTTAAATAAAATATTATCAATGTTGCGTTTATCTCTAATAGAATGCCAAGCACTCTTTAAATGAAACTTACCATCTTTGGACAAATCACAAAGCATGATGTCTTTGGAGGTAGTGTAATAGGCAAGTTTAAAATACGATGAATAATAGATTCACGGAGCATATTAGATAATTTTCCATAGTCCCAACAGTTATCCTAAAAGAAAAAATTAACTTTAACAGAAGCAGAAGAAGTAGAATTTAAAAGAGAATCAATATAGTCTTTACCTAACCATCTATCCTAGCAGAAAAAAATGTTACCTTCACCAAGCCCCCATGAAATAAGGGGTTCCACCTCACATTTGACCTTACAAAGCCTCTTCTAAACTTTAGAGTCACCAAGTTTAGGAGAAATATTGGTAGGATGATTTCCCAAACAATATTTAGAAATTATAAAGTTGGCCCACATATTGTATGTAGAGCGTAAGTTATACCAAAGTTTGTAGTAAAAAGCCTTAGACATGTCATGTAAATTCTTGCAACCAAAAGCACCTTTCTCTTGAACACCATAACACTTATCCCAAGAAGCCCAAGTAATTTTAGAAGAGGAAGATGCACATTTCCAAAAGAACTTATTAATAAGCTTGTGGATCCTACTGCACATTTCTTGAGTAGGAAAAATAGTTTAAAAAATATAAATAGGTAAAGCACAAAGAACTTACTATATTGAATACAATCAATCTGGTTCATTGATTCCTGAAATCAGAGATGAAATTAATGAAGTTGATTTGATAATTCCAATAGATGAGGAAGATTCTACCGGAGTTCAACATAGCAATGTTGAAATGTTGGGATCTCAAAATTCAACTTTTGAAATCCCACAAAGCATGGAGGAAGATAAGGTTGTTCAGGAGCTTAAGACGGATTTATCTCTAATAAATCTAGCTAGAAAAATTTTTGTTATTCAAACGGATGCTCCTAAGATTGCTGAGAATTTGAATTTTCAAATCCCACAAATGATGGAGGCTGTTATGGAGGAGTTTGAGAAGGAGCATGTTTCGATTTTGACTCCTGCTAAGGCTGAAGATATTTTTGGAATATCTGCTAATAATGATAAATTCAGAGATGGCTTTTCTAATTCCATATATCCTTCTTTTACAACCAGTTTGAAATTCAAAAAACCTGTTTTATTAAAGAATAAAAAATGTTCTTCGATGGAGCTATTTTCTTCTGGTTCTAAACCCAAGCTGTTCAAAGAACTACAAGAGCTAGGTCCAGTGAAAGATCAAACTAGGAGGATTACGAATCACAGAATGAAGAACAATTTGAAAAGTTCTTTCCAAAACCGTTCAGTAATATGATACCTAATTTTTTCATCTCAATCTGCAAAGCTGTAAGAGACTTTAAGATGGGAATTCTAATCAAAGAATTTTCCATTTATTTTTCTTGGTATTATAGAATTGGTATTTGGAAAAGACATCTAAAATACCTATCATTATTTTTTATAAGTATTTTGAGATTGTCTTATCTTTTTTGTAATTTTCTTTTGATTTTCTTTTTTAGCTGTTTTTTTTTTTCTTTTGGCATTTTTGTTCTTTAAACTTACTATATTTGTTTATGGGATCATTACTAGATCCTATTCTTTAACCGGATGGGAACTCTGGGATACTAACCAACCTTCGGGTTGTCTCAAATTATTGGTATCCCCTGCATCTCAATGGTTTTAGAATAGGAAACATCGGGTTTCATTTCAAATTAATAGGTTTAATGATAACAAAATTGCTTTCAATAAGGATCCTTTTTCTCTTGATCAAGGAACTTATAGTTTTTTATTTCCTAGTTTGTATTAAGTTGTTATTTCTTTTATTTTAATGCAACTTTTCATTTTCTCAAAAAAAAAAAAAAGAATAAAGAACACTTTTAATAAGCATAAATCTACCACCAAAACTAAGAAAATTAGAGTCCTAAGAAAGAAGACTATTTTGAACAGAAGCAATAAGACCATCAAAATATGACCATCAAACAAAAAAGTCTGCCTTATACCTTTTAATGGAACACCAAGGTATTTGATGGGCAAGTTAGAATGGGTAAAACCAGTAGATTTTTTAATGGATAGAATGCAATCATTAGCAATCCTTTTAGAAGCAATAAAGCATCATTTTTGTTTACTAAAAGGCAGGCCACTAGTCATTTGAAAAATATTGAAAAACTCTATAACCTTCTTAATTCTATTAATAGTTGCATTAGTGAAAACCACAAAATCATCAGTAAAGCAAAGATGGGAGATATGAAAACCACCCAAAGTTTTAAAGAAAATGCCAGGATTATTCTCAAATAAATTTGAGAGATCCCTAGATAAAAACTCAGCCTTAATAATAAATAGAGCAGGGGAGATAGGATCACCCTGTCTTAAACCATGAGAAGATATGAAAAAACCATGATTGGAACCATTTAAAATAATGGATAAATTCACATTTTCAATATAATTATTAATAAGATTAATAACCACAGAGTTACAACCAAAAAGCTTAAGGATGTATTAAATGAAGGTCCAATCAATATTATCGTAGGCCTTGGCAATATCAAGTTTAAGAATCACATTACCCCCTCTAACCAAGATATACAAATCTTAACATAATTCATGAGCCAAAAGAGTATTCTCTATGATAGCCCTACCTTTCACAAACCACATATGATAGGGAGAAATGATTTTAGGAAGAATCAAAGAAAGATGATTCAAAATAATTTTAGAAACCAATTTATTAAAAAAGGTACATAAGCTAATAGGCATGAAATCATTCCAAGTTTGGACCGAATTACTTTTAGGAATAAGCACTAAAGAAGTAGAAGTAAAAAATTTAGGGATAGGACTACCTAAAAAAAAATCCAAAATAGCAAAAAAAATATCATGATGAAATTTATGCAAACATTTTTGAAAAAAAAAGAGTAGTGAAACTATCCGGACCAGTAACAGAATCACTATACATGCCCACTAAAGAGTCTTTCACCTCCTCAAGAGAGGGAGGTCAAGAAAGACAAACATTATCTTCATGAGAGATAAGTTTGGGAATAAAAGAGTGGTCAAGAATCTGAGTAGAGTTGAAATCTTTATAAAAATGATTTTGAAAATGAAGCACAGCTAAATCAGCAATTTCAACAGGGTTGGAAGAATAGGAACCATCCTCCCTTTGGATGTTATTGATAATATTCTTAATCCTTTTCCTCTTAGTTAAAGCATGGAAATAATTAGTATTGTTATCCCCCTCAGCTAGATGTTTAGTAGCAGCTTTCTGCTTCTAAAAAAACTTTTCCAGAGCTTGAAATTTAAAGAGCTCAATTTTGGATTGATTTAATAGGGAAAAATTCACATCAGTAGGATCATTCTGACATAAATTTTCATAGGAATTCACACATTCTTTAGCATGAAGAATATTAGAAAAGATATTTTTAAAAACATTGTGATTCTACCAATTCAGAACTTGCTTCAATATTTTGAGCTTGAACAAAAGTCTAGTCATACCAAAAATTGAAATATCTAGGTGTAAAGGAACATGCCAATTATCATGAACAATAGAAAAAAAAGAGTCATTAAGTAACCACATATTCTAAAATCTAAATTCATAGTGGGTATTAAAATTTCTATTCTTAATGGTAATATGGAGAGGAGAGTGATCAAAAAATATTCTACTAAGATGCTGGACATTAGTAATATTAAAAGAATTAATCTAAGAATCATTAAAGAGCATACGGTCAAGCCTTTGCCATAAGTGACCCCTATTCCAAGTAAAATTGTTATCAATAAAGCCAATATCAATTAAGTTGAAGGATAAAATCATATTATTAAAATTAGCCATAGATCGATAAGAAGGAGTAGAACCTCCAATCCATTCAGAAGATGAAGTTATGGCATTAAAGTAACCACCAACCAACCAAAGCAAGTTATAACTACTATGGAAATTCATGATCTGCTCCCATAAAATTTTCCTAATGTAAAGGTAAGAGGAAGCATACACAAAAGATGCATAGCAATGAAAATTAAAAGCCTCAATTTTATAATGCATGACTTGATTGAAATCACCAATAACATCAATTTTAATTGGATTTTTCCAAAAAAACCCAAATTTTGTTAGCCACATTCAAAATCACAGAGTTAATACCCAAAAATGGAGAGGTACTTAACAAACAGGAAGCAGGAATAAGAGGTTCAAGTAAAATAAGAATAGAAATATTGTGCACACGACATAAATTTTTAACACGAATCCTAGAAGATGAGCAACCAATGCCCTAAGATTCCAAATAATAGTGCTAAACCTAAAGAACATTAAGAGAAGTATTCGAACGTGAATTTCTAGGAGTGTTTCTAGCTGGTTGCAAAGTGATATGCTTAGGCTTTCACCCTCTTTTACTTTAAAATTTAATAAAACTTGTATCATTATCATCCTTTACAAAACATTTAGCATTTATGTTTAAGTCTTCCTTATAAGATAGAGTACCACTACTATAATGAGTATTTGAAGGAGACTTACTATAATTAGAATGAAACCTGAGGAGAATAGGACAATCATCCTCCATGTACCTACCATCCTCCTCCCAAATATCAATTACATTCATAACAGGTCCTTTCAGAGAAGTAGATGGTATTGGACATAGGTCCATAGAAGCAATTTCTCCATCCTCTAATGTCATACCATTCTTAGCACCTTCAATAACAACCATTTGATTATCCACATTAGTTTCTTTCCCCGAATCTTGAACATTTAAACGATTAAAATTCATAATAGTAATGGAATCTGAATTATTATGATTAATAATGCAAGAAGGAGCTATTTTATAATTAGGCAAAGCATGGTCCACAATCATCTCACAATCTTTAGAAGTAGTATTTAAAAACACAACTTCCGTAACCTGAGGCACATTAACATCATTAGAAAAATCATTTAATTCAATTGAAGGAGGATCCTTTTCAACCAACGGGTCCTCCCACAGATTCACCAAAGGTTTTTGATTACATTTGATAGCTTCCGTCTGTTGCGTAGTTTCCTTGTGATAGGTTTCCTATAGCATTCATTCACAGAATGCCCATGCATTTTATTGAAAGAGCAAAAACTTGGTAAGTTCACAAATTCAATTTTTTGAAAGTAACGCTTATTTTCATATCCAATCTGAAAGTTTGTTAGGGATGTTGAGCCCTATAGAACTGGCCCAATCTAACCAAGAGGGGGGGGGGGTTGAATTGGTATTTTAAAATTTTCTTTTCACAAAGAATAAAAATCACATAAACCAATATCACACCACAAAAATAAATAGGGAATTTAAAGTGCGGAAGAAAGAAACAAGAACACAGAAATTTATAGTGGTTCGGTCAACTCGACCTACGTCCACTCCTATGAGGAGCCCTCCGAGTATTGCACTACAAACGTGACTCTCTTTTTGCCCCCACAGCTAGGAGGAGAAGCCTTTACAAGAAACTCCTTTTTGCCACCCCGACAAGGCAAAGAACCTATCTCCTTTTGCTTCCTCCTGAAGATGGCAAAGAACCATAACCAAATGCTGACTCCTTACCTCTACCGACCCTTCCATGGACGAGAAACTCTAGACTAAGAAGAAGAAGATCGATCCTTGAAGCAACCCTTGTGAATCCCCTCATAAGCTCCCCCTCACAAGATCCTCTCTCTCTCCCTCTCTCTCTTTCTCTCCTCAAGGCCTTCTCAGGTCAAGGCAGTAGCCAAAGGTCTTCCAAAATATTGAACAAGAGCTCTTAAATAGAATAGCTTCAAAGGAGCTCATTAATTGCAAGTTGCCGACAGTATCGTCCAGGCCGATATGGACATCGGCCTGGCCGATCAGAACAAATCTCAGAAGATCGGACAGAGCATAGCCTTGAATGCAAACTGGACGATTTAAAATTGGCTTGATCATCCAGGCCAATCTCATGATCGTCCCGGCCGATCAGTTCAAATCAGAGGAAAATCGTCTAGAGCATCACCCTGAATTCGAGCAGGCCGAGATGTATCATCCTTAAGTAACTAAGGTTTTTGAATTGATCGTCCTGGCTGATCTGCGATCATCTAGGATGATATGATCGTATCAATCATCCTTAATTACTCCCTTTATTTCCTGATCAATAAAGGTATAATTAGTGAATATCGTCCAGGCCGATGAATGATCGTCCTGGCCGATGATTTAAAAATACAGTATACCTTAATTATCTATGGCGGTAACTTCTTTCTATTTTGAGCTTATCGTCCTGGCCGATACATGTATCGTCTAGGCCGATCTGTTAAGGATGGCTGCCTTAATTAAGGATCCTTATTTAGACTTTCTATTTTAAGCCTGATCGTCCAGGACGATGTAAATATCATCCTGGCCGATATGAGTAAAAATAGAAATTCTAAGTCTCTCAAGTGTGTGTGTGTAGGGTTACTTAGCATCAGTTTCTTTGACCATTACAAGTAGACTCAAGAAGTGAAAAAGTAAAGTACAGACTAACACAACCCTAGACCTATGCATTCCTGAACTGGCTTCGTCTGTTCGTCCGATCTCTTCGATTCCTTAAAAGTTAGAAGAAATAGGTAGTTAAAGTGTTTGTTAATCATCGAAATATAAGCCATGAAAATAGATTTGCAACAATCTCCCCCTTTTTGATGATGGAAAACACAAGTAGGAAAAACTAAAAAAAATAGTTTAAAAATTCAAAGTTACATATCCTTTTTCCTATCACAGCCTACTTCCCCTTTTGTCATCACAAAAAGAGGGTCCAGATACAAAAGAAAACAACACAATAGAGACAAAAATAGACTAAAAAGAAAACTACATAAAACAGAAAAAACACAACAGAAAACACAGACTAGAAAAATGAGGGACCCTGATCATCAGATGGAGGTGGTGGAGGTGGCTGCTGAAGGTAGCTGTTAAGCATGGTGAACTGAGCATTGAACTAGGCGATGTCCTGATTATGCTGTTGTTGCTGGTGAGTAAGGTAACTGTCAAATCGGGCAAAATCCTCTGTGCAGTGCTGCTCATAGTGGGCAATGTCCTCAGAATATTGTTGCTCCTGTGCAGCAACGTAAGCGTCAAAGCGGGTCTTCCATCGATCAAACCTCTCTATCAACTGATCAACCGGTGAGTGCTGGTGTAGAGGAACAGGATCAGGAATGAGAGAGGGAGCGGGAGCCTCCTCCTCCCCAGCCCTCCGACCTTCCCCATCTCCTGGGTGGAGACGATTACTATGAAGGATAGTGAAGGAATTGTTTGAGTAGCAAGGAGGCTGAAGGTCGTGAGGAGCAGGATATGGGAGATTGTATTTGGTTTCAAGAATGTAGGCTATGATGTGTCCTAAGGCTAGATTGGGTTTTCTCCTATGGCCTGGATCGAGAATAGTTTTTAGGTGATCGATGTAGCGAAAGAGTAGATCAGTGGCATTAAATTCTCTCCGGGCCATAATGAAAAAGGTGGTCAAGGAAAGTAGTGGAGTGATGTGGATTTGGTCCCCGGGTTTTGGAATTATGGAGGTGCGAAGGACATATTGAATTATCCTACGATCTTTGACTATAGAGCTAGTCTCTCTAACATGAAAGGGTGTGTTAGTTTGGCGAAGGAAATTGTTTGTCGTGGACCAATCAAAATCCAGATCAGTAATGATTATGTGTAGCTTATCCCCGGTGGTGGATAACTATAAAAGCTCTGCACAGTCCTGATATGTGATCTCGACGGGGCGTCGATTCACATAGGAGGTCAGGGCTGTGAAAGTAGGATTTATGCGAAGATTCACATAAAATTCTAGCAGGAGTTCAGAAGAAAAAGGGACAGCGAGGGTGAGTATGAAACAAAGAGAGGTGTGGGCAAAGAGAAATATTAACGGATACGTGAGGTATGCAGGATTGATTGTTCGGGAAAGGGTAATGCCACATTCTTTGTAGCGACGGTAGGCAGCCTGATCCTCTGCCTCCCTGAATCGAGGGTCCAGAGTGGTCCTCGAGGAACTCCCAGAAGCATGTAAACTCATTTCCCACTAGCCATAGCAAGAGATTAGCAAGGAGAACAAGAGGAGAAGGGATGAAGTGGAAAGCTATGGCTGGAACGGCCAGAATTGAAAGGAGCGGCCATATCGTCCAAGCCGATCACAGAATCATCCAGGCTGATATGGATCAATAATTTCGTACAGGCCGATTGGTAAAAAAAAGCGGTCCGATCGTCCGGGCCGATCAGATATCGGCCAGGACGATTAGACACAGGAGATCGTCCCGAGGAGTCAAGCCGGATGACCGTTGAAAAAGTAGATCATCCAGGCCAATTAGGTGTATCGTCCTGGACGATGCACAATAATTGATCGTACCGGTCGAAGTTAAAACATTTTAAATCTGTGCCACATGTATCGTCCAGGACGAATAGTGGATCGGCCTGGACGATTGTCAAATAATGGATCGTTTGAGGCCGATTTTAAAGATTCAAACGTGCTGACACGTGGATCGTCCAGGACGATCCAGTGTATCAGCCATAACGATGCACATAAAATGCATCAGCCAGATGAAATATTCTATCAGCCAAGACTATCATCATGATTACAACGGAGTTCGATCAGATCGTCCAGGATGATATATGATCGTCCAGGACGATGAGTTACAGCAGGCACAGAAAAGGTCAGCAGATGGATTTTGAATAGAGTTTACCCTATCGTCCAGGACAATAAATGTATCGGCCAGGACGATGTGACTAGACTTTGAAAAACAATGAAGGATGGTGATGATCAAAGCCCTCAAAAATAAAATAAAAGAAAAACAGACAAAAACACAGTAATGGAAAGCTAAAAAAACGAAAATAAAAAATGAATATTTTTGAATTTTAATTTTTCTAATTTTTTTTATGGAGGCATCATATGAGAAGTTCTCAAAAAATTAAACTTTAGAGTTCCACAAGATCAAGGAGTTTAGCCAATCCTAATAAGATAAAGGTAAAATATATGATTCTGTTAACCCTATATAAGACGTTCTTTATGGTACAAATTTTCTTTTGAAAAACAAAAATGCTTAACTCAGAATAAACCTAATTTGGCAAAACAAAGATCCAATCAAAACTTGTTTACAAAGAAAAAATCTCATAAATAATAAAACAAAGTAATTTATCTCAATCATGGAATTTGAAGTCAAGCCCTTGAAATCATCAAATAATCAATGAGTTCTCAAAGTTTTAAGAGTTTAGAAAAGACATAGTAGCTTGAATTTAGTGGGCTTATTTTATTCCTCTTTTGTTTTTGAATTGGCTCTTTGAGCATCTTGACTTTTGATACACTTTGTGTATTATCTTTTTCACATTGGCGTCATTGGCCTCTTTCCTTTTTAATTTTTGCAAGCTAAAAGCTCTTTAGCAAGAACCCTTAAAAAGACCCTTAGTTGTGAGTATATCCTCCAAATATTAGAGAATAGGAGCTCTCTATCTAACATAGGGAAGAACAAGTCACAAAACAAAATCAAAGTCATGTGATGAAATAATGGCAAGATTTTAAATAACTTGAAAGATATGTAAGAACGTTGGATATTATGTATAAGATAGATTATTGTAGCAAGAAATAAAGAATCTTAGTTTCAAAAACCATTGGATAAAATGAGTTAGACTTTTGTTTAGAGAAGAAAATCATACCACAAAACAAGGTCGGAAGGAGGGAAACCATCAGAGGTGTTCCTCCCTTTAACCAAATTTATAAAAGCTAAAAACTATCTTCAAAACTCCAAAATCTAAAATCTTGAAAAGATTACCCAATTATAAAATCAAAGTGAAAACAAAACAAATTAAAATAACTACAAAGCAGAAATAAAACACACTAGAAACAAAAGACATTTTAAGAAATTATTGAAGCAGCATGTTTAAGCATTTATGAGCTACGAGCCTTCGTATGTCCAGTTATCCTATGCTCCCACAAGGTCTTTGGTGAGAGCACACCTGCAAAACTCAACAACAGACATATTTAGGAACCAAAACAGGTTTGGGCCCCTTCTTAGGAAAAGTAGAGTGCAATGCAGATATGTTATGCTGTGAATCATGCATCTTAGGTCTCCACACCCAATGTGTACTATGGTGAACGGTGCAAGTGTGTGAGATGTGTCCTAGGATGCCACATGAAAAACATCTAACTCCAGGAAAAGGGTTTCTTAAATGGTTTGAGTTATAATGCCTCTTCCTAGGTTCTGCCTTAGGATCAAAAGTAGATGTCACCCGATTTTTCTTACATGTATCCAAATCATTTTGAATCCTCAAGTTAGTTCTTTTTAATGCATCATTATCACTCCTCAACTTTTTCTCAATCTGTTTAGATTTCTTAAGATCAAACTTAAGTGAGGTGTGTGAAGCTTTTAATGCATTATATTCATCAATTAATTCCAAATGCTTTTTGTTTAAGTCATCAAATTCATCAAGAAGAGCCATGTGATT
>NW_021318830.1:182341-206282 GCF_001605985.2 Dendrobium catenatum | reverse complement strand
CTTGAAGCAACCCATGTGAATCCCCTCACAAGCTCCCGCTCACAAGATCCTCTCTCTCCTCCTCTCTCTCTTTCTCTCCTCAAGTCCTTCTCAGGTCAAGGCAGCAGCCAAGCATCGCCCTGAATTCGAGCTGGCCGATATGTATCAACCTGAAGTAACTAAGGTTTTTGAATTGATCATCCTGACCGATCCTACGATCATCCAGGACGATATGATTATATAAATCATCCTTAATTACTCCCTTGATTTCCTGATCAATTAAGGCATAATTATTGAATATCGTCTAGGCCGATCAATGATCGTCCTGGCCGATGATTTAAAAATACAGTATACCTTAATTATCTATGGAGGCAACGTCTTTCTATTTTGAGCTTATTGTCCTGGCCGATACACGTATCATCCAGGCCGATCTGTTAAGGACGGTTACCTTAATTAAGAATCCTTAATTAGACTTTCTATTTTAAGCCTGATCGTCCAGGACGATGTAAATATCATCCTGGCCGATATGAGTAAAAATAGAAATTATATGTCTCTCAAGTGTGTGTGTGTGTGTAGGGTTACTTAGCATCAGTTTCTTTGACCATTACAAGTAGACTCAAGAAGTGAAAAAACAAAGTACAGATCGACATAACCCTAGACCTACGCATTCCTGAACTAGCTTCGTCTATTTTTCCGATCTCTTCGATTCCTGAAAAGTTAGAAGAAACAGGCAGTCCAAGTGTTTGTCAATCATCAAAACATAAGCCATGAAAATAGATTTGCAACACAATCTAGATTTCAGTTGGATGTTTCTTAAAAACATCTAGTTCAACCAACACCCACGTAACTGTAGTCTAGAAACGGAAGCCATCGCTTGGTCAGTCTCTAAAGGCTGACCTAAGATAAAAGCCATACCAAATAAAATTTGCTGGTTAAAAAAATGTAATCTCAAATTAGGGAAGGATATTCAAACCGGAGCAATAGGAGATTCCTCCCTCACATTAAAATATGGTGTCCAATTCATTAGGTGCATTTGAAACGCTTGAACATAATACGATCTCCTAGAAAAAATCTGACTATAATCAAGATCATTAGATAGTTGAATGGAAATTAGTCTCTGGTCTAGTAAGCCCACATGAAATGATCCAGTAAGCTTAAGGTTCATGAAGAACTTGCGTATAACATCAAGATTAGGTCTCCTCAGCACAACTTTACCAACTAAAGCTAAGGAAAAAGGAGCAGAGAGTTGTTCCACAACAGAATCCTCAAAAAAAGAAGAGCCGAATAGCCCTTAAATGTTGAGTGAACAAAGAAAATTTTCTACGAAGAAGAAGAGAATCTAGCGATGGCATATTTAAAAGATTGTGACTTTCCATCCAAAAGAGAGGAGGAAATGGGGTGAGATGATGACGGAGTCGTCATCCACCAGCATGATCTACCAAAGAAAAACTCAAAAGCAGTAAATAAAAAGAGAAGAACAAGAAAACCTGAAAAAAATCAAGCAAAACTAGAGGAAAATAGAAGCCAGGAGGGCCAAGAACCACCACGCAATGAAGAAACCCTAGAATTGCCGAGGAATCGCCCAAGCTCCAGAGCACAGAGAGGAAGTTGACATGTTTTATTCTTTTAGGGGGAGCTAAGAAGAAATTTAGGTTATACATGTTAACTTAAATAAAAATTATTTTGCCATCATAAAAAAGGGGGAGATTGTTGAGATTTTCGCAACTTAGTTTTTTGATTATTGAGATTCATGCAACATGTATATTTTTGAAGATTCCAAATATTATTATTATAATTAATATTTCTCCTTACATATTTTAGATTTATTATTTTATTGTTTGTGTGTGTTAACATTTCAGGGAAATCATACATAAGATTATTAAAGATTTCAAATCAGATTAGTTTAGGGTTCAATGTAAATGATGTCTATATTTTTCATTTTATTGAGTCTAAAAGAGTATAATTGTAATTGAGTAACTGTGCACACACACACTGGGAAAGTGTTTACAATTTGTAATTTTTAAACTGATCGTACTGTATGAAGTCATTTCATACAGGATGATTTGTTCATTTATTTTCCCCAAGAAGCAGTCAAACAAACTGTAGGTAGAAAATTTTTCTAAGTACTAATCGTAATGTATAAATGTTCCATCATACAGATGATGTCCAGAGTATGAATTGGATGGTTACCTTTTTATCCTGATGAATTCAAAGTTTCTTCTAAACTGATCAGACTATACGATCTCCTATTCTTACATATGATGTCCAGAGTATGAATTGGATGGGTCCCTTTTTGTCCTAATAAACTTGAAAATTTTCTAAATGGATCGTACTGTATGAAGCCCCTGTTCATGCAAACGATGTCCAGAGTATGAATTGGATGGGTCCCCTTTCACACCGATGAATACCAAATTTTGCTGAATGGATCGTACGATACAATTTCATGTGCGTACAGACAACATCCAGAGTATGAAAATGTGTGGTACCCTTTTATCCCGACAAAGTTGAAAAATTGTTTAACTGTTAGTATAGTACAAACTTGATTCATATTGGACAATCATTATGTACAAAAATATTTCATACAGATTCACAAAAGGCTTATACGTAATAGGTTTTGAACTATTCGTACATACAAACATACGATCATATTGTACTATCGTACACGCTCAAAATGGAAAATTTAATTTTTTTGGATAGTTTTTTTGTCTGTTTTATATAAAAGGTCTTTAAAACTTGATGTGAAAAAAAGTTGTTCTTTGTGATTTTTCATGGTCAAGTGAAAGAGGGATTATGGGAGATTATTTGAGAGAGATTTCTTACAAGTGGAGTGTGATTGGTATACAAGGTTACTCAAAAGTAAAGATATCTTTGTGTATTTGGTTACGACTCTAATTTTCTTATTTTTACTTGCTAGAGAGAAGATCTTTGAAGAAGATCTGGTACTTTTTTGATACTTAGAGGAAGTAAAAGGATGACGTTACTCTATCGACACTTGAAGAGTATGAACAGATGATGGTTCTTTATCGACACTTGGAGGGTGTGAAAGGATGATAGTTCTCTTTTGCAATAGGGATTGGTGAAAGAGAGGAATTATAAAGGCTTCTCCTCCTTGCCGTGGGAGCAAAAGGAGAGTCACTTTGGTAATAGTACAATACATAAGAGGGAATCTTTAGGGAGTGAATGTAGGTCGTGTTTAATCGAACCACTATAAATCTTTATGTCATTTTCTCTTTTGCACTTTAGTGTTTATGGTTGAGAAAATTATTTTTGCAAAAAGTATAAAAAATTTGTTTTCTATTAAAAAAAATGCAATAGATTTTTTAAATTGCCAATTCCATCCCCCCCACCCCCCAACCTATCTTGGTTAGTCTTGGGTCAATTGCTTAGGTTTAATGACCTAGAGAATCAACATAAAATTCATCCGAAAGTGCTTGATTTATATTAGTGAGTTTAACTATCAATATAAAGGCAAAATGATTCACTTCTTTACTAAGTTTATGCATAGTCCTAAAACCCTCAATAGGTTTACCTAATATTAATTCTTTAGGGTGATTCTTAGAAAATTTTAATTCTTTTTTTTTTTTTTTTTTACCATATCTTTTTTTTTGAGTAGAAATGCTAAATTGCATTATGAAACCTAGAAACAAACTTCTACATCAAAGCAACCTATCACATTCCTCCTTCAATAAATTAACAAATAAAGGAGTAATATTATTATCACTAATTACTTCCCAAAAGAAGTTGTACTCACAAGCTAAGTTAGCACAATAATTGGCTAACTTATTACAATTTCTATTCACAAAATTAAAAAAAAAAAACATTGCTGAAATTCTTCATGAATAGAAGATCTTCATTTATTTGATATATCCTCTTCTTCTCCAGTGTGCTGTACAACTTATGAAGAAAGTTGATTACGTTTTTAATATCTCCTTCTATGATGATACCATTAGCCTCAAGCATCCAATTTTGAATAAAATTCCTCAAGGATTTAAAATCCAAGAGCTCGACCTATGCACTGTCCCAATGAACATATCCGCATCCATAGGCCATTAAAAACCGGACTTTGTAAACTCTTACAACTCCTCCAATTTCAGCTTTGCTAGACTTGCATAATGGTCCATCAATATATATTTTCAACCAATTGAGTGGAGGAGGGTACCAAAAATTGTATAGCCATGAAGACTGATCAGTACCCCAGTTGCCCAATATGTTATTGCCTTTATGAAAATTAGCCATAAAACTTATGACTCTAGAGGCAATAATAACATTTCTTTCTTCCACATCCCTATGTTTTACTCTATTTCTATTCATCCATGAATAAAAAGCAAAATGAAGTACATTTTAGGCAAGAAAGAATTTCTTAATGATATTTCCTTTAATTTGTTCATGCAATTCTAGAAAGATCTAAAGTATGGAATAGGAAATCCCCAAGTATTCAATAAGCTTATGACCTGTAGAAATTTTGGACAAGTTGTTGAGCAATGATCAATATTCTCCACCTCAATACAACCTCTTGGGCAAAGGTTAGAATAAACCAGCTTTCTAAAAAAAGAAAATCTGTAGTTGGAATTGCATTCATACATAATCTCCACACAAACGCTTCAATCCTAAGAATCAGCTTCAGTTTGAAGAACCAATGATACAGCTCATCTTGCATATCCGCTGAATACTGAGATGAAAATGTTAGAGATGAAACAGATTCACCAGATAACTTGAGTTTGAGCTCTATTTTATCTTCCTCCAAGTTCTGTTCAATATCAACTTTAGTGATAAGATTTATGAGTTCTTCCCCAAAAAACTGGGACATCTTAGACACATCCCAAGCTCTATTAACTATAATAGAGTTAAGATTTACATTTTCTTCCTCCCAAATTGTTACAAACATCGGCCATCTATTTAGGCTCTTATCAAGTATCCATATATCCTTCCGAATATCAATCAATAAGCTTGTGCCTGTGCGCCATCTTAAGGTCCCCTTAAAATAATTCCATCCATCCATCAAAATCTTCCTTGTACCTGAAGAACATTTCTTCCCCTCATTTTTTCACCAACAAGTTTCATATTTATCCATGATATTCCTATTGAGCAAAGTATTCAGTTTATCAAGTAGGTTCCAAGCAAATCTTTCTCTTAGAGAACCCACTCTTGAGACAGCTAAAAAAAGACCCAAGCCTCCATATTATTTTGGTTTACATAAAGTATCCCATGCCATATAATGCAAACCATGTGAACCATCATGTTTATTCCACAAGTAATTCCTACATGCCTTGTCAAATTCTATTAAAATGCTCAAAGGAACCAAGGAGTGAGAAGAAGAAAATAAGGGAAGAGTAAGAAAAACATTCTTTATCAAGGTTATTCTTCCCGCCAATGACATGAATCTATTTCCCCAAACATTGAGTTTTTTAAAACCATTATCCAAAAGATTTTGAAAATCTGTTTTTCTCAATCTTCTCAAAGCAATTTTAATACCCAAATACTCCCTTTCTTCAACCACTTTCATGTTGAGGATTTTAGCTATCCTTTTCTTCTTTCTCCTCCCTATATTCATCCCCATTAATATAGACGATTTTGGAAAATTTACCTTTTGACCTATCCAATTGCAATAATTATGGATCAACCTCTTCACTACATTGATGTTCCTCAATTTTGCATCCAAGAAGAGAAGAATGTCGTCTGCATATAATAAATGTGAAATCCTGTTTGCATTTTGTGATATTTTGAAGCCAATATCCAAGCCTCTATCCAAGAAAGAGTTAGACAATAATTGTGAAAAAATAATAAATAGTAAGGGAGATAGAGGGCATCCTTACCGAAATCCATATCTACCCTTAATCCAAGTAGAATTGCTCCCATTAATCAATATAGAGAACATTGGATTCTTCACACATTCCATCATTAAATCTAAGAATCTATTTGGAAAACCTAATATTATCAACATTTGGTTCAAAGTCTCCCAACACATGATATCATATGCTTGTTCCATGTCTATCTTAGTAGCCAAATACCCTTCTTTAGTTTTAGAACACCTGATTTTGTTACAGACCTCTTGAGCCAAGAGTAAATGATCCGAAATTGATCTATCTTTGATAAATTCAACCTGTTCTTCTGATATCACCTTATGAATCACCAAAAGCATTCTATTCAATAAAACTTTAGCTGCAATTTTGTAAATGGAGTTGAAAAGTCCTATAGGTCTATATCCTGAAGGAGATATCGGTTTTTTGACCTTTAGAATCAGTAGAACCAATGTTTTTTTCCATTCATCATAAAGCTTGCTCGTGGAAAGGAATTTGTTTATTGCCCTACATACATCACACCAACTATTTTCCAATAAAACTTGTTGAAAGAATATGTTATACCATCACAACCTAGTGCTACATTCTCACCCAAATTTTGAATTACATTCAGAATTTCCGCATTGGTAAAATCTTCTTCTAGCAAGGTTTTGTCATCTTCATCCAACACACTACCAAGTTTCGGCCAATTTAATAGAGAACATTCCCTATCCCTCCATTTTTCCTTGAAATTTTTTAGAAAAATGTCTTCAATCTCCTAATTGTCTTCCACTAGGATCCCATTAGTTCCTTTAACATGATTGATCCAATTGCTATTTCTTCTTGCATTTGCAAATGCATGAAAGTATTTGGAATTAGAATCCCCTTCGTCCATCCACTTTACCTTAGCTCTTTGGCTCCACCAAGTATTTAATCTAGCAAGATGGACATTAAGCTCTCCCACCTTACTCCTCAATATTTTTAGCCATTCTTCACTTAATCCACCTTCCACCACCTCCTCCTCTTGTAATTGAAAAATATCTTTTTTCAACTCTTCTTTGAGCTTTTCTCCAAAAGAGTAACTCCTTCAAAGTACTTTTGCATTTAATGTTTAAAACGTGCATTTCATCTCCCATATAGGATTTCTTCCAAACTTTAGAAATAATACATGAGGATGCATGAAAAGACACCCATACATCTTCAAATTTCAACATATTCTTTTCCTGCTTAGCTGGTTCCAATATTTTTAAGATAAGCGGGTAATGGTCAGATGCTATTCTAGCAATGTGCCTTTGAACCACTACTTGAATTTTTTCTAAATCATATGAGTTCAACAAACATCTATCCAATCTCTCTAAAATTCTTGCTACCCCACTTTTATTATTACACCAAGCATACCTTGGTCCAACCACTCCAATTTCATGAAAATGATTAAGATTCATAAAATCGATCTTATCTTTTGAACCTTGAGAGAAAGTATACTTCCTTCCACAACTTTTATCTTCTTGTCCCAAAATACATCTAAAGCCTCCTCCAATTACCGATGGAAGATTCCTATGAGATACCTTTTGAAGGCAATCCCATAATTCCCTTATCTTTACTATATCCTTACTACCATAGATTGTTAAAATCATCCAGGTTCCCTTATTAAATACTTCCAAATCACCAACTATACATTTATCTAAAGTCTTTAAAACAGAGAAAGAAACTAGGTTAGATCTCCACATTACCATAATTCCACCTGACATGCCAACTGAAGGGAGAAGAAAGAAATCCCAATCCAATCCAATCATTTTTTGAAATGCCAATTTGTCCAAGGCAGAGATTTTGGCCTCTATCAATCCAAAAAAAAAACACATTATATTCCTTTACAAATTCTTTCAAATAGAGGAGGCTTTCTTCTTATTTTCCCCTCCACAATTCCAAAATGCAATGGATTTCATTGATCAGACAATGGGGAGAGCCCCAACTTTTAATCTACCATTTCCATCCAAAGTGCTGCCCCATGGTAGTAATTTGATTGGCCCAAGAGATTTCCGTTCCTTGGCAAGTTTGACCTTGTTTCCTTCAGTTTTACCTCCTACCTCCTTCTTATCATTCATTATCATACTTCCATTTTCCAGCACCCTGCAGCTTTCCACATTCATTATATTTTGAATATCATCTTTACTCTCCTTCACAGACTTTTTAACAGCTCCCTCAGAACATAACTTCTCTTCCACATTTTCACTTAAAGATTGAAAAATATTGGCCATATTTATAGGAAAAGAGGTAGAAGAAAAATTTATTTCTTTGGCAACTTAAATTTCTTCATTAAAATTCCCAGCTGTGTTGAAGCTCTCATCCTGTAATGCTGATTCAGTATTACAGTTTTCACCAACCGATCTGATTTCACCTTCCTCTACCAACTGATTGCCAACAATGCTATTTAGTCCTCTATTATTCCCATAAGCTTCCTTTTCCTTGATCATTATAGTATCTTCAGCTTGACCAGTATCTACTTTGCTTTGATATTTCATCTCTACTTTTTCTGTATTGGTCTCAACTTAGGCATTTCCCTATTAAACCTTTTATTCCTTCTATAATTCACTTGGACCCATGGTCCTTAACAATCTTTCATCCCTGCCTCTTGTGCCTTATGCAAATTACCTTTCCCTTGATTAATAGAAGCCTCCACAGGTTTTCTCTCCAAGACATTTGCCTTATTACATTTGCTTTTATAATGACCAATCATGCCACATTCATAATAAAAAGATGAAATTCTCTTATATTCATCATTTTTAAAGAATCTCCCACCCAATCCTTCCAACCAAACTCCTAAGCGAAGTGGTTTGTCTAGCTCTACTCGAACACAAACTCTAACAAACTCCCTCCTTCCCCATTAGAACATATTCCCATCCAACATCAAGGGAACTCTTACCATAGAAGCAATGAAAGCCACATTCTTTTCATCCCAACATTGAAGAGGCAATTGTGGCATTCTAATCCATATAGGAGAAGTTAATCCTTTCATTGAGCCAGGAGAAAAATCAATTGCCCACTTTTCCATTCCTATAATGTGACCACTTATAAACCAAGGGCCACCTGATAACACTCCTTCCATTACTTACAACGTCTTGAAAGAACATAAGTACCAACCCTTTCCTAAGGTTGTAAAGTGAAATTGTCCATGGAGAGTCCATTGTCTTCTCAATTTCCAAGCTACTACATGAGAAGGAATTTCTTTGCCAAATACCTTAACATCTAGTGAGTGCTCTAACTTTTTAGCATTCAAAATTTCAACAGATTCAACCATCTTGACAACTTTTCTATCTTCTGATAACACCTCATCCTCCCTTTTGAAATTAAATTTGATATAAGGTTTTTTACTCCACGGATTATTCATCATGCTACCATCTTCAAAGCTTTCAACCATTTTCTCAGTCACCATATCAACAGCACATTCACTATTCCCCACATCTTTCTCCAAAGGATCCTTCACCATCTAAATATTATTATGAATATTTTTGTCAATTGGATCCAAGGAATTCGCATTTATCTCACTATTATAAATAGGGATTGCATTTGAATTCATAAATCTATTCATAAAATTTTTATAGTAGAAGATGAAGTTTCAAGATCAAAGGCTTTATTCGGGGAAAATCCATTCAATTTCAACTTTTGTGGAGTCTTACATTCAACATTCAAAGAAACATTTTTACCTTTGCATTCTACAATCTTAGCCTTCTCAGAATGAAAAGAAACATTTTCAAAAATGATTAACTCACCTTTCAATCTCGATCAGCATACGTCCTCACCTCACAATAAATCCCAGTTACCAGTCGCCCTTGCTCAGATTTGTTTTGCGTAACCATTCCACATACAGTTGATGATTTCCTAGTCGAAGCCATTGCAGGCTGGAGGCCATCTGCCGTCATGTCCTTCCTCCCTCCCAAATCAAAGTAGAAAAAATCGGGAATGAAGAAATTTAAAAAATTTTGAAAGCAGTCCTTACTCTCACTAGAATCCAACCAGACCTTCTCTCTCTAGAATCCAACCAAAACTCTTCACCTCTAAGAGAGTTGGGGGGAGATTTTTAATTTCCATTCTTCAGGCAAAGATTTTTTTGATTTAAAACTTTCTTCTAAATTTGTCTTTTTGATTCCTTGGGAGATATTTTCAATATGATCTTCTTTAACCTTTGGCTCTTTTGAAATATCAGATTCATCAAATACAACATATGTGGTCTCCTCAACTACCAAATTTCTCTTATTAAAAGCCCTATAAGATTTACCAACACTTGAAAATTCAATAAAAATTCCTTAATCAGATTTTGAATCAAATTTTCCTAAAAGAGTTTTGTCATAATTATGAATGAACATATTACATCCAAAAACATTAAATATGAAAGGTTAGGTGTTCACCCCTTAAGATGTTCATTGGGCGTCATAATCAACTTGGATTTAAAGTTTACCCTATTCAGAAAAAAACAAGCTGTACTAACATCTTCAGCCCAAGAATATTTCGGAAGTGAGTATTTTACCAATATGGCTCTAGAGACTTTTATCAGGGTTCTATTTTTTTTTTTTTTACAACCTAATTCTTTTGAGGGTCCTAGGCGCTGAAAAATTGTAATCAATTCCTTATTATTTATAAAATATTCAATTTTTTTATTTCAAATTCTTCTCCATTATCACTTTGAACTAATAAAATCTCACACCCTAATTTCCTCTGAATTTATTTACAAAAGTTTTTAAATTTATTGAATGATTCACTCTTATGAAATAAAAACTTAACCCAAGTTAATCTTAAGAAATTATTAACTATAAAACACTTTAGCTCCTATACTTACAGTGCTAACAATTCAAAAAAGATCCATATGATTGACTTCTAATGGTTTGCTAGTTCTAAGATCCTTAATGGAAAGATAGGAGGGCTTCACCTATTTTTCTAATTGACATGCATCAAGTATGTGATCCTTAGTTAAGTCTAGCTTAGGTATTTTTTCTAACCAATTCTTTTTGGATAATTTTCTTAATAAGTTTCATACTTGCGAGGCAAAGACTTCTATGTCATAACCATGATTCATCAGTAATTTTTTTGAGATAAAAAGAATTATAAGATTTAATAAAATTCAAAGCAAGCATATACATATTATTTATACTATTTCCATTAAATACATCAATTCCATTTTGACTTATTATGCAGCTAGGGGAAAAAATTTTACACTATAACTTTTATCATATACCTAATTAATACTCAATAAGTTAAGATTTAAGCCTTCTATCTATAATAAATTTTTAGTGAAAAAATTGTTTAAATTTCCAATCATACATGTGCCTACAACTTTTCTAGTGGTATTGTCTACCAGTATAATCTTGCCTCCATTCTTGGCTTCCTGTGTGATATGAATTGTGTCATATCTCAAGTCTTATGCTTTAAACGTCTACTTTCCTGGTACCAAATGCTCTCACGAGCTCTTATATAAGAGGGTTTCTTTAAGATAATCAAATGTTAGACTTGGGAACCCAAATAACTTGAGATAATCTAAATGCATGTTTGATATGATTTATTTTATGCATGTTTGTTCTCCACACTAGATATGATTTTCTATGAATATTACAAGTGTGAGAAATATGGATAATCATTCCAAAAGAAACACATTTAATTATAGGAAAAGGATTTATTAGTGTACATGAGTTATAAGTCCTTTCCTAGGTTTTGAAATTATACACTTTTGAACAAGATTACAAAATCGTTCAAGTGTAGGGGGTATCCTATTTTTTCCCAAGAGATTTTACTTTCAATCTAAAATATGAGTTACCACTTTCTAAAATTGAATTATAACTTTCAATTAATTTTATAAACAATCAAATCCATCAATAAATATTTTAAAATCATTTTCAAGTTTAGTATGTTGATTTCAATTATTAATGCACTTTTTTTCATATCATAAAACTTATTCAATAATTTCATGTGGTTGCTATCAATTAATGCATGGTCATTCTGAAGAATTTCATGCTCATTTTATAATTCTAAAAATTCTATGTTCAATTTAGCATGCAGGTTTTTGAGTTTCCTATAAGAAAAATGAATTTTCTAAGAAACATTAAATAACTTTTCATAGGTTGAGATACATAACTCTTCTTGATCTAACTGATCAAGATTATCGACAATTAAACAGAAATTCATGACATCCTCTTATGCTTTTATTTATGAGGAATTTGAAGCTGAGTTTGCCCAAAATGCTCTATACAATCTCTTATTTTGCTTCTTAACATTGATTTTATTATCAACCTTCTCCGTGTTAGGAATAGCTTTTAGATTCAAGCAATCAGATTTGATGTGACTAGGCTTCCTGCATTCATAGCAAATTACATCACCAGTACTTTATTCATTTTTATCGAACTTACCCTTATTCCACTACTGACATCTACTTTAGTTCCCTCTTAAGGAAACTTCTAAAAAACCTCATCGTTAAGGAATATCATCTTCTTCCTTAGGTTGATATTGACCACTATCCAAGTCATCCACTTTCAATGCAATGTCTTTCTCCTTCCACTGATCACCTACATCAATCTATCTTTGAGTCACTCCTTACTCGTAAGAAATTAGTGATCCAATAAGTCCTTTAATTCTGTTATAGTATTTATATTGCGTTATAAGTAGTAGGCAAGTAATAAAGAATTTTATTTACTTTTTTCAGTATTCATTATTTCCCTACCTAAAGCATGCAATGAAGTGACTAAATGTGTAAAGAGTGTATACAAGTTAGTGATTTATTTAATCAGTTTCATGAAAAAAATTTCACATTCATGTAATAAGATGTTCAATCTAGACTATTCATTTCATTGGTTCCTTCATAAGTTATGTGAAGTCTGTCCCAAATTACCTTTTTCTATTTTATAAGTTAAAACAGACATATAGTCTTCAGACTTAAGTGCAAAAAAATGTTGATTAAAATTTTAAGATTTTATGAGCTATTTCATTTTCCCCTATATCCAATCTGTAAACGGTGTTACAGTTATAATGCCATATCTATGTCTAGTTGATCTAGTGTAGCCTTCATGTACTAAAATCCACATGTGATAGTTAAGCGATTTAAGAAATATAGATATATAAGTATTCTAAAAGTTGATAGTGATGTTATCAAATAATGGGCATCAAGTGATTGAATATCCTTCGAGTGTGTTAAGATTTCAAAATTTAGCCATAATCATTTTAAAAAGTTGTCTAAACCATAATTTTTGAATGTAGGCTCTAATACCACTTGAAAGTCTTAATAGGTTGTTAGACCTATTAAATTTTTCAAAAGATTAACCAATAGAGGGAGTGAATTGGTAACTAAAAAAATCTTGGAACTTTTATATAACTAATTAAAAATTTTTAAGCATCAAAAAAATTTACTCAAAATAAAATTTCCAACCTGAAAATTAAAATAAAATTCTTCAATGTCCAGGATTGTAGAGGAAGAAAGTAGTTTTTTGGAATTTAGGTTTCTCGCAAATTTGTATCTCCTCTGATAATGGTGGAGGGTGATCAACGTCCATCCAGAGGTGGCTCTATTGACGGTCGTCGATTATTTATGAATGGTGTTATGTTTCTTTCTCATTCAAATCCAATTTTGTCTCCTCCTAGTTTTAGAGATGTGAGTTTGGTGATTGATCTTGATGCAAAGGTAGGGTAAAAATCTGGTTTACCCCTTGTCATTAATGAAGGTGGATTACTGTTGCCGAAGAAATAATTGAAATGTGTTGGAAAGGGTAAGAACATGCTGGTGGATATCGTGGACAATGGCCTGAAATTGTCAACATTTGATTGTGAATTTGATTTCAGGGAATATGATTTTATTGATAGCAAACATTTTTATTTCTCTATAATTGTCTTTCCTACTAATATTTCAAGTCCACAAGATTGAACTATGAGTCAAACCAGCTCAAGATTCAATAGAATAGGATTGAGTTAGTTTGTAATGTATGACATGTGTCTTTTATTTTTCTTGAGTCCAATATAATAATGTGGGTCCTGATGCTAATTAACCTGCACACACACACTTGGGGAAAAATTTTATTTGATTTTTAGAGTTTTCTATTTTTGATCACATTGTCCTGAATGATCCAAACATCATGCTGAATGATCAGTTAAAAACCAAAACCCTAATTAATAAAATGTCACACCCTAATTTCCTGTGAATTTATTTACAAAAGTTTTAAAATTTATCTAACGATTCATTCTTATGAAATAAAAACTTTACCCAAGCTAATCTTAAGAAATTATTAACTATAAAAAACTCTTCTTGATCTAACTGATCAAGATTATCGAGAATTAAACACAAATTCATGACATCCTCTTATGCTTTTATTTATGAGGAATTTGAAGCTGAGTTTGCCCAAAATGCTCTATACAATCTCTTATTTTCCTTCCTAACATTGATTTTATTATCAACCTTCTCCGTGTTAGGATTAGCTTTGAGATTCAAGCAATCAGATTTGATGTGACTAGGCTTCCTGCATTCATAGCAAATTACATCACCAGTACTTTAATCATTTTTATCGAACTTACCATTATTCCACTACTGACATCTACTTTAGTTCCTCTTAAGGAAACTTCTAAAAAACTTCATCGTTAAGGAAATTTAGTCTTCTTCCTTAGCTTGAGATTGATCACTATCCAAGTCATCCACTTTCAATGCAATGTCTTTCTCCTTCCACTGATCACCTACATCAATCTATCTTTGAGTCACTCCTTACTCGTAAGCAATTAGTGATCCAATAAGTCCTTTAATTCTGTTATAGTATTTATATTGTGTTATAAGTAGTAGGTAAGTAATAAAGAATTTTATTTACTTTTTTCAGTATTCATTATTTCCCTACCTAAAGCATGCAATGAAGTGACTATATGTGTAAAGAGTGTATACATGTTAGTGATTTATTTAATCAGTTTCATGCAAAAAATTTCACATTCATGTAATAAGATGTTCAATCTAGACTATTCATTTCATTGGTTCCTTCATAAGTTATGTGGAGTCTATCCCAAATTTCCTTTTTCTATTTTATAAGTTAAAACAGACATGAGTTAGTGAGAGAAACTCTGGGATTTCAAAAAATTTGCTATTTTTTCTGTTTGTCTTCAGCGGCGTCTTCTTCCACATCTGGTGGATCCGGTGGTCGGCCGAAAGGCCGGCGATCTCGAAAGGAAATTAAGGAGCGCAATCGGATTCTCTCGTCAGAATCCTGGTCTAATTACAGGAAAGGATTATCAATTCCTGTGAAGAAATCTATTGAAGTTTTCAATGGAGGTTCTAATAAGCTTGATGAATTTAACAAGAATTTTAAAAATCTGACAGCAAAACCATTGGTGATTAATGAGGGTGGTTTTTTAACAAAGAAATCTTATCCCATTTTAGTTGATTGGGAAAGGGAAAGAAATTATAACATAGGATGTTGGATTTAAATTGAAATCCTTTAACAGTCCTGTTTCTGTCAATGAAGTTATTGGTAAATTCAATCTGGAAGCATCGTCTTCTAAGGGAACAAGGATCTCAATTATCAAAAAGGTGAATTATGCTTCTCTGCTGTCTTCACCTAGTAGAAAGGACTTGACAAATTCCCCCCAATTGAATTTAAAATCTAGAATTGATGACAAGATGAATGAGAAATTTGTCCAAAGGCAAGATGCTAAGTCTACTCTCAATGAACCAGTTGTTCTGAATGATGCAAACACTCATAAATTTGTGGAGAACAATTCAGTCTGGTATAAGAAGCAGAACATCAAGGTTGATAGCCTAGATCTGGGTTCTTTTCTAACAGAAGATGGTAAAGGTATTAAACTACTTGCTGAGAACGAGTTGGAGAATGCCAAGAGACTAGAAAAAGCTTTAGTAGTGAAGATCTTTGGGGATGAAATTCCTTTTCATATGGATAGCTTGGATCTAAGAATACAGTGGAATGGTTTTGGGAAATTCCATATAACTGGATTGGGACGTTGATGGATGCTATGCTCATTTGAAGATTCAGTTGCTATGGAGAACATCCTTTCTGGAGGTCCTTGGTGGGTAATAGGACAAGTAGTGGGTATGGATAAATGGTCCACTTCATTCAATCCTAATTCTCTCAAAGGAATTTCAGCTCCTGTGTGGATCCGGCTTCCCAATTTACCTCTTCAATGTTGGGATGAGGTAAACATTTGCAGGATAGCTTCGATGGTAGGCAAACCATTCCTACTTGATGGAAATATGTTCCAATGGAGTAGAAGGGAATTTGCATGGATTTGTGTTCGTATTCCCTTAGATATAAAACTCCCAAAAGGAATTTGGGTGGAAGGAATTTCTGGGAAGTTTTATCAGGCGGTAGAGTATGAAGGTTTCTCAAAAATATGTGAGGAATGTGGTAGAATTGGTTATGTGGTGAACAATTGCTCAGAAGTTAAAAAAGATATTGTCTCAATGAATGCTTGTGCATCTGAAGCATTCAAAATAGGGAAACAAATGATAGAATCTAAATCTGTTGTTAATACAGAGAAATCAAAGGAGGATTCATGGATCCAAGTGAAACATGGTAATAGAAGATTCAAGAGAATGGGTGAAAAGAGTCATCTCTTTAATAGGATCTCTACTCCTATGAAGAAGATTTATATTCCAAAAACTTGTGTTGACAATTCAAAAATAATTGGCACACCAAAAGGAGCTTATTTGAAAGATGTACAGCTGGTTTCAGAAACTATTGAAGTTCCTGGAATAATGACTGATGGAGAGACTGGATCATATCTTCTCAGTAAAATTCCATATATTCAACAAACTGAGGTAAACCTGCTTGTGTCCCCTCTTAAAACTATCAATAAATTTGATTTACTTGCAAATATGGATGGTTATATCCCGAATGAAGATAAAGAAAAATTTGAAACTGCCGGTATAGAAGAAGGTGAGATTGTTGAACAAATATCTCAGAAATTATCAAATGTGGAAGCAGTATTTGATAAAAAAAAATATACTTAAGCAAGTAAATGATAAAGAAAATCTTGATACTGAGAAGGAAATTATTGATAACTTATCTTCTGGAAAGAAGGTGAAACTGCTCAAAGAATTGAAATCTCTTGGATCAGGAAATATATTGGAAAGAGACAGGAAAAGTGGGGAGCTAAAAGCAAGAAGATTGGGGGACATTCTCCCATCTTTAAGCAATGAATTCGATGATTTTTTGGAATTATAGAGGAGCCAAGAAGGTGGAGGCTGCTCTATATTTGAAGGAAGTGATTAAAGACCACAAAGTTTTTTTTGTTGGGTTGATGGAGACTAAAATTAACTCCTTGGAGAATTCTCAAATTAGCAAATTGCTGGGAAACAATTGGGACTCTTTTCTTATTCCCTCTGAAGGTTTATCTGGAGGATTGACGGTTCTATGGAGAAAGGACCTGGCATCTTTCACAGTGGATGAAGTGTCTTCTCAATTGATAGTGGGTAAATTACAGATTTTCAATAAAGGTACCTGAAAAATTGCAACTGTTTATGGGAGTACCAAAACCACTAAGAGGAAAAAACTCTGGGAATGCTTAAAGAATTATTGCTCGGAGGAATTACCTACAGTGATAGGAGGGGATTTCAATTGTATTCTATGTCAAGATGAAAAGAGAGGTGGAAAGAAATTCTACTTATCTCATAGAGCTAAAGATTTGAAGAACTTTATGATCAACAATGATTTACATGAGGTGAAGTCTATGGGTCCTAAATTTACCTGGTGTAACAATAAATCTGGAGGAGCTCGGATTCTAGAGAAACTAGACAGATGCCTTATTAACTCGAATGCTTTGAATTCTATTCACCTTGCTAAGGTGAAACATCTATCTCGCATAGCTTCAGATCATTGCCCTGTTTTTTTAGAAATATTCAAACCTGTTGTGGTTAACAAAGCTGCTATCCGTTATGAAGACTTGTGGGCAACTTATCATGGAGCAGAGGCTATTGTGAAGAAATCTTGGAATAAATTTGCTGGAATGAATCCGTTTGTTTCTCTCAATGTAAAATTTAGAAGAACACTTAGATATCTTTTTTACTGGAGCAAGGCCAAGTTCAAAAACCTTATTATTCTTCGGGACAGATTGAAAGAAGAAATACAAGAATTGCAATTGGAAGAAGGCGAAATGGGGATTTCTTTGGAAAAGCTTAAGATTTTAAGATTCAAAATAAATGAACTCAATGTAACTCTTGCTAGACTCAATACTTGGTGGAGGCAAAAAGCTAATGCAAGGTGGATGGAAGAAGAAGATTGCAATTCTGTTTTTTTTCATGCTTTTTCTAATGCCAGGAAAAACACCAACTGGATTAGTCACATTAAGACTAATGAAGGCAAGATAACAGAGGATGCTAATGAAATTCAGATGGTGATTTCTGAATTTTTCCAGCTTAAATGGAAGCATAGAAATTGTATAATTGAAGGTTGGCCAAATCTTGGAGCAGTAATCAACGAGAATGATCAAGCTGTTTTGGAAGCTGAGTTCACTAGGGAGGAGCTTCAAACTATCATTGAAAAATCTGGTAGCAATATTACACCTGGAGTGGACGGGATAAATTTTTCCTTCTTGAAAAAATTCTGGAATCTGATTTCTGAATATGTTTGGTTAGCATTGAATCATTTCATGGTTTATGGAGACATGCATATATCGTGGAAGGAAACCATTATAGTATTGATTCCAAAAATTTAAAATCCTCAAGATGTAACAAATTATCAACCTATTAGCTTATGTTTGACCATTTATAAAATTATTGCAAAAATGCTCTTTAGTAGATTGTAATTGGTTATTCATAAATTAATCTCGACGGATCAAGCTACTTTTATCAAAGGACGTTCTTTGTCAGATCATGTTCTTTTAGCACAAGAAATATTCAACAAATTCCGTTATTCTAAAGATAGAAAAGGTCTATTGGCAATAAAGCTTGACATGGAACAAGTTTATGGGATGCTTTAAGGCAAGTGCTTTCTCATTTAAACTTTCCTACTAAGTTTAAGGAACTCATTTTACAGTGTATCTTAAATCCCAAATATTGCATTTTGATAAATGAAAAGAAATCAGATTGGATTAATGGAAAAAGTGGATTTAGGCAAGGTTGCCCTTTATCCCCTTATTTATTTATTCTTTGCTCCCAAATCCTATCTGATGCTCTTAATGGTAGGAAAGGGGATATAGGGATTTCTATTTCTCCCAAGGCTCCTAGAGTGTCGCATTTGCTTTATGCGGATGATATTTTGATCTTCTCTGAATGCAAGAGTAAAGTTATTAAAGATTTTAAAACTATCATTAATAATTATTGCTTATGGTCGGGGCAAATAGTTAACAAGGGAAAGTCTATGGTTATTTTTGGGAAATTTACCAACCAAAGAACTAAAAAGAGAATCTCCAATCTTCTTAAATTCAATGTGGTCAAAGAATTGAATTATCTTGGGGTAAAGATGACATTGAGGAGGATGGTATCTTCTGATTTCTCTAAACTTATGGAAGTGGCAGCAAATAGATTAAATATTTGGGGACAAAAGTTCATCTCTTTGGAAGGCAAGATGGTTCTCATTAAATCAGCATTCCTCTCTCTTCCTATGTTCTTAACTTCAATCTCTCTTGTTCCCTTAAGCATTTTAAATGAATTTGATAAAATGTGTAGAAGCTTTTTGTGGAAAAAGAACAATGGCAATTCAGGTATTCACTATACATTATGGACAAGACCAAGGAAGAAGGCGGTAGAGGATTATTCTCAGCAGTTCCAAGGATTGGTCCATTACGGGCGAAATTAGCATGGAATTTCTGTAGAAAGCATTCTACTATGCTGAATCAAATCTTAAGAGCTAAATATGGTGACGACGTTTGGTTGACTCCAATGAAAAGAGAATGCTCAGCGACATGGAAAATCATCACTATGGGAGCTCAATTTCTTAGAAACATTGTTAGATGGAATGTTTCTAATGGTAATTCAATCAACTAGATGTTTGATAGCTGGATTATGGATAGAAGCTTAGCAAGATGGACAACATTTGTAAACTGTTTTGAACATAGTGAATTCAAACCGAGTTACTTCATTTCTAATGGGAACTGGAATACTGATCAGATTCAAACTACATTTGGGGAACATCTGAGGGAGATTATTATTCAAATTCCAATTCAAGACGAAAGAGGATTTGATCTCATTGAACTTAATTCTAAATTTTTAGGAAAATCAATCGCTGCTTTGGATTTTTAATCAGCTTCGGATAAAAATGGTGACGGTTCTATATGGAATTGGATGAAAAAATTGAAGTTAAGACCGAAGATTGAGCTTTTTTGGTGGAGGTTGTACAATGATGCCATCCCTTCTAATGATTTTCTAGTTAGAAGGAAATTGAGTAACTTCTCAGGATGCCCGAGGGGATGTAAAGAATATGAGAATAAGTGGCATATAGCAGGGAATTGTTCAAAGCTTCATGAAGTAATTTTTTTGCTCAATAACTGGGATTCAAAATTCCTATCTACAACAATTTACAAGATTGTTTTGAAGGTTTAAAGAAGCTTGTGGGGAAAAATTCTATCATTGCCAATATGTATTGTACGTCTACTTGGCTAGTGTGGAAAAGTAGATGTAAATTGACTCATGATGGCATAGAAGACTCCAATAATTTCTTGGCAACAAATGTGGTATCTACATCTACATTCAGCAACTTTATTAAGCAATTTCCAGAAAACTGGGATACTAACCAGCATAAGCTGTATTGCTCTTGGTATCCTCCTCCAACCAGTTGGATTAAATTAAATATAGATGCTTCTATCTTATCAAACAATGTGGCTGGATTTGGAGGTGTAATAAGAGATGAGAAAGGATGATTCCTTTTAGCTTTTGGAGTAAATATTATGCAATGAGATATTGCTCAAATTGAATTGATGGCAATTCTTCACTTGAAAAATATAATCCGTGATTGGATGTTTGAAGCTCAAGGAATCATTATTGTAGGAGATAATTTCAACATTATCAAACTTCTTCAATCGGCTATGAAGAATTGGAAGGTTAGTAAACACATTGAAGATAATTTGTCATTCCTTCTTGATTTCAATCATGTTATGTTTTCTTTTAGTAAAAGATGTTGTAACAAATTAACGGATATATGTGCTAATTTGGCTTTAAAGAGCTCGTTTATTTCGGATGATATTAGTGTTCAAGATATTCCTCCTTCATTCTTGTTTTGCTTGAAGGAGGAATGTGACTCTTTAGGTTTGCTTTAGGCCTTATTTTTAGGCTGTTTTTTTATTATTAATGCTATTTGCATTTCATCAAAAAAAAAAAAAAAGTTAAAACACACATATAGACTTCAGACTTAAGTGCAAAAATATGTTGATTAAAATTTTAAGATTTTCTGAGCTATTTCATTTTCCCCTACTATCCAATCAGTAAACGGTGTTACAGTTATAATGACATATATATGTCTAGTTGATCTAGTGTAGCCTTCATGTACTAAAATCCACATGTGATAGTTAAGCGATTTAAGAAATATAGATAAATAAGTATTCTAAAAGTTGATAGTGATGTTATCAAATAACGGGGGTCAAGTGACTGAATATCCTTCGAGTGTGTTACGATTTCAAAATTTAGCCATAATCATTTTAAAAAGTTGTCTAAACCATAATTTTTGAATGTAGGCTCTAATACCACTTGAAAGTCTTAATAGGTTGTTAGACCTATTAAATTTTTCAAAAGACTAACCAATAGAGGGAGTGAATTGGTAATTAAAAAAACCTTGGAACTTTTATATAACCGAATAAAATTTTTTATGCATCAAAAAAATTTACTCAAAATAAAATTTCCAACCATAAAATTAAAATAAAATTCTTCGATGTCCCGGATTGTAGAGAGAGAAAGTAGTTTTTTTAAATTTAGGTTTCTCACAAATTTGGATCTCCTCTGATAATCGTGGAGGGTCATCGGCGTCCATCCAGAGGTGACTCCATTGACGATCATCGATTATTTTTGAATGGTGTTAGGTTTCTTTCTCATTCAAATTAAGTTTTATCTCCTCCTGGTTTTAGAGATGCGCGTTCGGTGATTGATAAAGATGCAAAGGTAGGGTACAAATTTGGTTTACCCCTTGTTATTAATGAAGGTGGATTACTGCTGCCGAAGAAATAATTGAAATGTGTTAGAAAGAGTAAAAACATGCTGGTGGATATCGTGGACAATAGCCTGAAATTATCAAGATTTCATTGTGAATCTGATTTCAGAGAATATGATTTTGATGATAGCAAACATTTTTATTTCTCTATAATTATCTTTCCTACTAATATTTCAAGTCCACAAGATTGAACTATGAGTCGAACTAGGCCAAGATTTAGTAGAATATGATTAAGTTAGTTTGTAATGTATGACATGTGTCTTTTATTTTTCTTGAGTCCAACATAATAATGTGGGTCCTGATGCTAAATAACCTTGCACACACACACTTGGGGAAATATTTTTTTTTATTTTTAGAATTTTCTATTTTTGATCACATTATCCTGGATGATCCAAACATCATTCTGGATGATCTGTTAAAAACAAAAACTCTAATTATGGCATCTTCGTTTAGGCAGCTGCAATTAAGCGAATCATCCTGAATTATTTTAATATCATCCTGGACGATAGTCTCAAATTAAAAAGAATCAACTGTCATATCTATTTAGGTATATTTTATTTTTATATATCATCCAGTATATCGTCAAGGACATCATCCTGGATAATGCAGCATAATTATGCCTAAATTAATTGGGTAATTAAGGTTTAATTACTCGATCATATTTTCCTAGAAAATCACATGATCAGCTAGGATGATCAATTCACAAACCTTAATTCTTCTTGGATGATCATAATTGGCATGGTTCCATTCAGGGCGATACTCTGGATGATATGTATTGAATTGAACTAATCATCCGAGATGTTAGTGATATCGACCTATACGATAAAGTTATTTTCTATTTTCCATACCTCCATTTAGGGTAATGTTCTGGATGATATTCATCATTTTGTATTAATTGGTCCAGACAATCATGAGATTGTACCGAATGATATTGTTATTTTTCCATTACCCAAACATCCATTCAGGGCAATTGTATAGATTATATTCAATGACTTGAACTAATCATATAGAATGATAGCCTATCATCCTGGACGATCTAAATAGATAAACCTTCTAATCATCCAGACTCTTAAAAATCATCCTAACTGATTGAGTTAAAATTAAACTAATTGTATGGGAAGATCTATCAATTATCCTAGATGATCTTTAATGAATAGTTGCTAATTAAGGCTAATTTGGAGCCTTTGTTTAAAGCTCTTTTATTTTGTCAAGGAAAGATCTTTCACTGCTGTCCTGATCTGAGAGAGCCAAGAGGAGAGGGAGAGCAAGGGAGAGAGAGAGGATCTTTTGAGGGGGAATTCGTGAGAGATTTCATAAAGGTTGCTTAATGTAAGGATTTGGGTTATCTTCTCTAGTTGTCATCCCTAGTTCCTTGAGGGAGGTCTACTTCAGCAACAGATCGAGGTTCTCTGCCTGCTTTATGAGGAAGTAAAAGGAGTTAGGTTCTCTATCTGCTTCAGAAGGAAGCAAAAGGAGTTAAGTTATCTTCCTTTCCGTGGTCAATGGAAAGGAGTTTTTATGCGGGCTTTTCTTCCTTACTGTGGGGGCAAAAAGGGAGACACTGCGTTTAGTGCAATACTTGAAGGAGAGGCTCTGGGGAGTGGACGTAGGTCAGGTTTATCGAACTACTATAAAATATAGTGTGTTTTTTCCTATTGTACTTTGGTATTTAATTTACACAATTTGTTTTATATGGTGAATCTTAGTTTGGTAGTGATTATGTTATTGATTGAAATAATTTTTTAAAAATGCCAATTCCCCCCCCCCCCCTCTCTTGGTTAGCCTAGGGACTTATTCATAAGGGCTAAACATCCCTATCAAACTTTCAAGTGGTATCAGAGCGGGATTCACAAAATGAGTTTTTGAAAACTTTTGAATTTCAATTAATGGCTAACTTTGGTAGTTATAAAATTGTGGAAGGTTATTCAATTACACGACCACCTTTGTTTTGAAATTACTAAAAGACAAGAGCGGGGGTGAATTGTAAAAGTTTTTCTCTTAATAAAAATTAACCCTAAACAAGAGTTCTAATTTTTTGTTGTTTTTGAAAAATTAAAAAACAAAGATCTATGGAATTTTACTTTACCA
>NW_021318830.1:168646-176017 GCF_001605985.2 Dendrobium catenatum | reverse complement strand
GAATGTGCCAAAAAGTAATGGAGCTGTCTATGGGATGCGTTTTGCATTGCTAGTTATTTGTATTTTGTTATTTCTCGCTGGCAGCACTACATTTGCAGGAAGATCTACAGAGTGACCTCAGGGAAGAAAGATAGACTCAAGACGAGAGTAGATTAGGAGTATGAGTCAAACATTGAATTTTCCATTTATTGTATTTTTTTTTTTCTTTTGATATGAGTACTGGCCCACAAAATCGCGTAAGAGTAAAGAGCCAACCATTAGCACACCCACAGGGGGAGAATTGTTTTTTTGGTAACTGAAAAATTATGAAGTTAAAATTCTTTCTCTGGAGGATCGTACTGTACGATTTTTTATTTCGTACCGTACGAGTCCAAGCTATTGGTGGGCAAATCTGTGAAATAGAATGCGTGACTGTAACGACAGTACTCTCGTACGTAAGCAATATGTTCAGATCCAAAAACCCTAGTCCGTGTTTTAATTTACGGAGAGTGATTTTATGCGCCGTTTCGTAACTTGTACGAACATGTTCGGTAGCTGTAAACGGTCTGTTTATAAGAATACTTAACTTAAATTAACCCGTGATAGTGACACGGTAATTAAGGCCTAAATCTGAATTTTAGAACATCGTAGCTGTTGATATGTGTCGTACGGTAGTGATTTGGTTTTAAAATACTTACTTAAAAGTTAAACCCGTGATTAGTCACGTAATCAAGGACCCAAATTGAATGTTGAAAACATGCGGTCTGTTAGCGAACTCTTGATCGTGACCAATAAGCGATGAACAGAGACGAGAAGGTATGATCGTCCGAATCATGTCCTGTAGACGATTCTTCTTGTGTTTTGTCACAGTGTACTGTACGATTGTCAATCTAAGTACTCATACGATGAAACAAGAGACGAATCCGAGTCGTCCAGACATCGTCCTGTAACGAATAAGTATTTTGTATGAGATCGTACCGTAGCGATAATTATATCGTACACGTACGAATTGTTTTTGATACCTAATTACGTACACGCTTCGTACCGAGGACGACGTGTGTTTATTGAAAGATCGCTACTGTAGATTGTTGAATCGTACTGACGTAACGAGTAATCGTCTTAATTATTGAATTCAGAGGTTTGGAGCCTATTTTTTTAAGATGCCAATCAAGTTCTTTTTTTGGGTAAGATTGTTAGAGAGGGTGTACGTGTATTGTTAGAGGATTCCAAGGAGAAAACTCTAGAGAAATTCTTGAGGGTTGAGAGGAAGGAGGAGGTGAGCGTTGTGGAGGGAGAAGAGGTGTGAGGGAGAATCACTCACGGTTTGCTCCAAGCTTGCTGCTAATCCTTGCTCCTCCTGTTGGCCCCGAGAAGGAATTTGGAGGGAGCGATCTCCAAGGGAACAGGCTCATCAGCATGCGCCGTTACCTCGAGGTTCTCTGCGCTTGCTCCAAGAGGGGGAAAAACGAGAAGGTTCTTCTGTCGTGCGTCGCAAGGAGGGCGAAAACGCAGAGCTTTGGTGGCTTGCCGCCACAGGAAAAAAAAAAAAGAGCCGAAGGTTGGTGAGAAGGGAGGTTTGTACGGCTTCTCTCGCCTGCGCAAGGGGGGGCAAAAAAGGGAAAAACTATTTTTTAAATAGTGAAAAGTCCCGGATGTGGAGGACTCCGGGGAGTGGATCGTAGGGTCAATTTAAGTTCTTAACCGAACCACTAATAAATTCTTGATGTGTGTCTTCTTTATTCATTTTTACTTTTTGCTTGCACTTTAGTATTTTGTATAATCTATTTGCAAACGTGGTTTTTTCTTTGGTAAAAGAAAATTCCATGAAAGAGTGCTTGTTGTTTTTTAATATTTTCAAAACAGACAAAAAATTGAGAACTTCTTGTTTTAGGGTTAAAGTTATTTTATTAAGAGAAAAAACTCTTTAGCAATTTCACCCCGACCCTCATTTGTCCTTTCAGTAATTTCAAATTGGTAATCGAGAAGCTAGGTTTTATCAAATAGTGTCTTTTAGAGAAACCTTGAAAAAAAACGATCATGTCGAATTTTGGTAATCGTAAACAGCTGCGGAGGGTTATTCATAGTAACGATCGTGCCACGCACTTTTTGATAACATACCGTTTGATATTTGGGATAATATTAGAATGTCTACATTTTTGCAATCTTATACGATTACCGCATGTGGATGTTAGTAATGGCTGGGTATGTTGCAGAGGACGCGTTTAAAAACTCGTTAATGCTTGAAACTCTTGTAACGTTTGTAGGTGCAATGGAGCAAATGAGAGATAGGGAAGTTAGGCCCAACTGAATGCCTAAGCTGCTTAAAACTGCTTTTTTTGTGGCGTTGAAAATCTTTTGAGGACTATATGAGAAGTCTCTAACTTGGTGCCCTTCTGGTAAGGAGATTTGGGATAAGCTGTTGCATAGTACAGTACGAAGGAACAACGAAAAGTAGAAACAGTCCTAGGCTTAACATTTTACTGCATGAGATTACTGATTTATTGCCGATATGAAACTAGCGAAAACAATTTCTGACAATGTAACAACTAGGTTCAACCCAGAATTGTCGACAGTCCTTGGCATGCTTTGAAGGTAGTAGAAATTGTCAAAATTGCTGAGAGAAGAAATAAAAGTTCTTAGAATGCCTGCCCTAGTCCTATTGATGCGTAAGATAACGTGCTATCACTCGAGTCCAAAGATCTTAATGTTGTATTCTATTGATAACCTCCTCGGGGGTCACTCATGTGGCAGTACGAGCAAAGGAGTGAGCCCAAGGCAAGGTGAATGGGGCAGTGAAAAGGAAAAAGGAGCGAACGGGTGGCAAGTTAAAAGCTGGCAGACTGCAGAAAGTGAAAAGCTCTGCGAGGGGAGGAAGAAAGATGGAGAATAGCACTGATGACCGAACAGTTCAGAATATTCCTGAAGAGAAAACAGAAGCGTCATCAGAACAGCTGGAATAAAGGTAAGGCAGCTCAAGGGTACAATAAGGTTTCATCTGATAGCAATGTTGCGTTTTGAGTGCAGAGAAGCCAGGTCAACATTCAAAAGCGATTGTGCCTAAGTCTGAAGAGTCAACCAGCAAAGGAGAAAGGAGATGACAAAAGGTAAATACAAGAGAGGAAAGAAACCTAAGACACGAAAGCTTTGTTTGGGCCGACTCTGCCTCAGAATCATCAGAAGAAGAACAGAGGAGGAGGTAACAAATTTTGTGTCTTATGGCTAATGATAACCATTGATGCATGTTGGATCAAGATGGAGGATATTGTCAACTCTCTTATGGAGTGAATTTATTGCTTATTTCTGACGAATGAATGCATGACGTCTTATAGAAAACTTGAAGAAGAATGCGATGCTAAAACTTAATAATTGAAAATTTAGTGTTCCTTACAAAGTTGAGCATGCTAACCGTTAGTTAAAAGAAAATTCTGAATTTAGAATAAATGATCACATGGTTACTTTGTGATGAGTATGATGGGGCATTTAAATAAGAAGCACTATTGATCTAATTGAAGCGTGCATGAATCACTTGGAAATACATCACATATTATAACTAGATGTAGAGTACTGAAAAGATTTACTGCACTTGCATTAGAGAGGGTAGGAAGCCAATAGTGAGCACCTTGCTATTGATAGAAGCTTGATGGATTGACAGCTCAAAATACAAGACTTAATAGTGAAAAGATAAAAGAACTAGAAAATGAAGAGTTGCAATCACTCAGCAGTCGAGGCGCATCCTAGAAAAACCTCACAACAGCAGGCATGCATCACGAAACCTTAGGAAGAGGCACCACCTACACTCATTGAGATTAGTAACCCATTTCCTGGTGTTAGGCTGCTTCTATTGTGGCATGTCTAGGTCACATAGCCCGCACAGCACAATTCACCGTAGGGACAAGAACACTTAGTGTGGAGACGCCTAAGAATGGCATCCATCACAGCATACTGCAAATACATCTCATTTCATGGGCAAGCATAGAGGTGGAACTCCAAACTCACTTGGGTTCGCCGAAATCTAATCTTTATGAATGAATTGTGAGGGATGCTCTCACAAAAGACCTAGGTGAGAGCGATGTGGTAACCATGGATAGTGGCGTGCTACGCGAGCACATGGACTGGAGATATGAAGAAGTTCAATCCTATTGGGAGACCAAAACTGGAGGCAAAAGTAACGTTGGGGAGACAACACTACCAGGAAGGTGATAAGCTCAGGTATCAGTTGGTAATAGCTAGAGAACTTTATAATTGAAATGTTTTACTAGTTTGATGGTTTGAAACCATAATTTACCTTAGCATAGTCAACTGTGTGACAAAGGTTTTTGCATGTTAAATTTTTTACTGGATAAATGTCTGATTAGTTTATTTTGGTGAAATAATTTTAGAAAGGAAAGACGAATGAACAATGTTTACATGATTAGACTTGATCGTGTAGATAACTCAAAAAAATCATTTATGCTTCTGGAAAACAGTGTGTGATCCGGACTCGTGGCCTGAGATGGCATGAAGGAGACTATGCATGCTAAGTCATGAAAAACTCTTAGGAGAACATCACGCCAAGAAAAAACCATAGTATAGAGGTGTACCTAAAAATTCAGAATTCACCAGAGGATCCCTTATGTGATGCCTTGCCAAACAAGGAAACTTGGATCAAAATCTCAAACTCGGGGTCATGGGTTGCAACATGTTTGACTATATTCCTTTAAATTTTTGGAAAACTCACATGTCTACATTTTTGTAATCGATTGACTTATCGTATGTGGATACTTGTTAAGGATGTTTATTCACCTCCATCTCATAAAGTTAATGGCATTACTATTATACTTCGTTTTATTGGATGGACTCTTGATGATAGGGATTTAGCTCAATTAAATGTAAAATGCTTCAACTATTTTTTTTTGTGCTTTGAAACCTTTAGATTATATGCATGTTTCAACTTATACAATTGGTATAGAATGAAAGTTCTCAAATGACACTAGAAAGTGCTCTGATACCACTTGAAAGTTCGTTAGGGATGTTAAGCCCTATAGAATTGGCCCAAGATAACCAAGAGGGGGGGGGGGTGAATTGGTATTTTAAAAAATTTCTTTTCACAAAGAACAAAAATCGCATACACCAAAAGCACACCACGAGAGAAATAAACATGGAAATTAAAGTGCGGAAGCAAGAAACAAGAACATAGAAATTTATAGTTGTTCGGTCAACTCGAACTACGTCCACTTCCTGGAGGCTCCCTCAGAGTATTGCACTACAAACGTGACTCTCCTTTAGCCCCCATAGCTAGGCAGAGAAGCCTTTACAAAAAACCTCCTTTTTGCCACCCCGACAAGGTAGAGAACCTATCTCCTTTCGCTACCTCCTAAAGATTGAAGAGAACCACAACCAGATGTTGACTCCTTACCTCTACTGACCCTTCCACGGACGAGAAACTCTAGACAAAGAAGAAGGAGAGCGATCCTTGAAGCAACCCTTGTGAATCCCCTCACAAGATCCCCCTCATAAGATCCTCTCTCTCCCTCTCTCTCTTTCTCTCCTCAAGGCCTTCTCAGGTTAAGGTAGCAGCAAAAGATTATTCAAAATGTTGAACAAGAGCTCTTAAATAGAAGAGCTTCAAAGGAGCTCATTAATTGCAAGTTGCCGACAATATTGTCCAGGATGACATGGACATCGGCCTGGCCAATCAGTATAAATCTCAGAAGATCAGCCAGAGCATCGCCCTGAATGCAAACTGGATGATTTAAAATTGACTTGATCGTCCAGGATGATCTCACGATCGTCCCGGCCGATCAGTTCAAATCAGAGGAAAATCGACCAGAGCATCGCCCTAAATTCGAGCTGGCCGATATTTATCATCCTGAACTAAGGTTTTTGAATAGATCATCCTGGCCGATCCTGCGATCATCCAGGATAATATGATCGTATCAATCATCCTTAATTACTCCTTTGATTTTCTTATCAATTAAGGCATAATTTGTGAATATCATCCAGGCCGATCAAAGATCGTCCTGGCCCATTATTAAAAAATACATAATAGCTTAATTGTCTATGGTGACAATTTCTTTCTATTTTGAGCTTATCATCCTGGCCGATACACGTATCATCTAGGACGATCTGTTAATGATGGATGCCTTAATTAAGAATCTATATTTAGACTTTATATTTTAAGCCTGATCATCCAGGACGATGTAAATATCATCTTGGCCGATATGAGTAAAAATAGAAATTCTAAGTCTCTCAAGTATATGTGTGTAGGGTTACTTAGCATCAGTCTCTTTGACCATTATAAATAGACTCAAGAAGAGAAAAAACAAAGTACAGACTGACTCAACCCTAGACCTACGCAATCTGGAACTGGCTTCGTTTGTTCGTCCGATCTTCGATTCCTGAAAAGTTAGAAGTAATAGGCAGTCCAAGAGAATCAATAGTGTTTGTCAATCATCAAAATATACGTTATCAAAATAGATTTGCAACAATCTCCCCCTTTTTGATGATGGCAAAACACTACGAAGACAATTAGCAGTAAAATTTCAGGATCAACAAATATAAAAATATCATAAACTTCTCCCCCTTTTTACATATCAAGAAGGAGGAGGGAACACAAAAGACCAATAGCAAATCATAACAATTTTTTTTAACCAAGGCCTGAAATCGATGTAGTATTCCATGTGATTGATTTAAAAACTATGGGTTAATGAGTTAACAATCTCAACACTCCATAGAATAATAGAATATCCGGTCAGGGTTATCCTTAGCTCAGACATTTTCTTAGGGTAGAATCGTCTTTTGAAATCAATGACCTAGCTCAAAGAATTAATTAGATATGAGAAAAATAATCCATCCATCAGTTGCTTTAAGAAAAAGCTATCTTTATAAAATAATGAACCAAAGTAAATATGGCACGATCGCAAAACAATCGAATTCAAGTCTTTGAGAACCAAAACTTCTAAGTTCGAAAAGATTTAAAAAGAGAGAATAGCTTGCTTTTGAGTGGGCTCATTTTATGCCTCTTGTCAATTTAGTGGCGCATTGCGCATCTTTTTATAGATTTTTTAATTTTGGTGTCTTAGCGCTTTTTTTGTTGGCATCATTGGCAAATTTTTTTTTTTAATTTTTTGCAAGCTACATTCTCTTTTATAACCTCTTAAAAAAATTCTTAGTTGTGAATATATCTTCTTAGATATTAGAGAATATGAGCTCTCTCTCTAACATAGGGAAGAATTACAACAAATAGAATCAATAATCAAAGATAATAGTAACGAGGGGTCTTGATGTGAAAAAAAGACTTTAAACATTATAAATACAAGATAGATTTGCTTAAGAAAGCTTAAGAGAAGATCTTAATTTCATACACAATATTTAACTTGAAATAGATTTTTGATTAGAAAAGAAAACTATGCC
>NW_021318830.1:165033-168546 GCF_001605985.2 Dendrobium catenatum | reverse complement strand
GCCGATCTCACGATCGTCCTGGCCGATTAGTTCAAATCAGAGGTAAATTATCCTGAGCATCGCCCTGTTTTGAGCTGGCCGATATAGATCGTCCAGGCCATCGTCCTGGCCGATCATGCGATCGTCCCGGCCGATAATGCTCCCTTGATTTCCTGATCAATTAAGGCATAATTTGGTAATTTTGTCTAGGCCGATCCTTGGATTGTCCTGGCCAATAATTTAAAAATACAGTATGCCTTAATTGTCTATGGCAGCTACTTCTTTCTGCTTTGAGTTTATCGTCCAGGCCGATATGTTAATAACGACTGCCTTAATTAAGAATCCTGATTAGAGTCTCTGTTTTGAACTAGATCGTCCAGGACGATCCAAGGGATCGTCCTAGCCGATGTGAGCATAAATAGAAATCATATAGGGAGTAAGAGAATTTCTACCAAGTTATAGCCACACTAAATACAACAGACTTAAGAAAGGAAAAAGATAACAAACTGACATAGACCTAGTCTACCCAATCTTGAGCTGATTCCAGATTGCAGTCTGAACGTATGGACCTAAAATGTTATCACATAAGGCAATCATAGAGAAATAAGGAATGTTTGCTATCATCAAAATCATAAACCATAGATCCGTAACAATAATCTCCCTCTTTTTGATGATGGCAAACATAAGTAGGAAAGTCCATTAGAATTTTAAGGTTTACAACAAGTTTTCCTACCTTACCTTACTACCCCTTTGTCATTATTAAAAGAGGGTCCAGATACAAAAGAAAACATCACAACAAACAAAGACTAACAAGCAAACTACATAAAACAGGAAACAAGCAGCATAAAAACATAGACTAGAAAAACAAAGGACCCTAATCATAAGATGGAGGTGGTGGAGGTGGCTGTTGAAAGTAGCTGGCAAGTGTGGTAAACTGAGCATTGAACCAGGCGATGTCCTGGTCATGTTGCTGCTACTAGTGGGTGAGGTAACTGTCAAAATGGGCTAAATCCTCCGTGCGGTGTTGCTCGTAGCGGGCAACATCCTCAGAATGTTGCTGCTCCTGTGCAGCAACGTAGGCCTCAAAGCGGGTCTCCCATTGATCAAGTCTCTCAATCAACTGATCAACCGGTGAGTGTTCGTGGAGAGGAACAGTATCAGGAATGGGAGTAGGAGCGGGAGCCTCCTCCTCTCCAGCCCCCCGAGGTCCCTCAGGGTGAAGACGAGTTCTGTGAAGGGTACTGAAGGAATTGTTTGAGTAGATGGGAGTTGGGAGGTTTGGTGGAATAGGATACTGAAGTTGGTATTTGATTTCAAGGACATAGGCTATGATGTGTCCTAAGGCTAGATTGGGTTTCTTCTTATAACCCGGATCGTGAATTATGGTTAAGTGATCAATGTATCGAAAGCTTAAATCTGCAGTATTGAATTCTCTATGAGCCATGATGTAGAAAGTAGTGAGGGAAAGTAGAGGGGTAATGTGGATTCGGTCTCCGGCTTTCGGAATTATGGATGTGCGAAGGACATGTTGGATTGTCCTAGCATCTTTGACTAAAGAGCTAGTCTCTCCAACATGGAAAGGTGAATTGGTCTGGCGAAGGAAGTGATTTATCGTGGACAAGTCAAGGTCAGGATCACAAGCAAATAAGTGCAGCTTATCCCCGGTGGTGGATAGCTATAAAAGATCAACACAAGCCTGATATGTGATTTTGACAGGGCGTCGATTCACATAGGAGGTCAGGGCTGTGAAGGTAGGGTTAATGCGAAGGTTTGGAAAAAATTCTTGAATAAACTCAGTATTAAAAGGGAAAGCAAGGGACAGGATGAAACAAATGGAGGTGTGAGCGAAAAGATCCATTATCGGGTATGAGATGTGGCAGGATTGATGATTCTGGAGACGGTTGTCCCACACACTTTGTAATGATTGTAGGCGGCTTCATCTTCTGATTCCCTGAAACGAGGGTCAATCCTAGCCCTCGAAGAACTCCCAAAAGTTTATCAGATATGTTTCCCACCAGCCATAGAAAGGAGTTAGCTAGAAATCACAAGAGGAGAAAGTGTGGAAAGTGAAAAACTATGGCTAGAACGGCCAGAATTTAAAGAAACGGCCATATCTTTCTAGCCGATCGCAGAATCGTCTAGGCCGATATGGTTCAATAATTGCGTACATGCCAATTGGTTAAATAGACGGTCCAATCATCCGGGTCGATCAGATATCGGCCAGGCCGATTAGACACAGGCGATCGTCCCAAGGAGTCAATCCGGACGACCATTGAAAAAGCAGATCATCCGGGCCGATTAGTTGTATCATCCAAGACGATGCACAATAATTGATTGTAACGACCGAAGTTAAAATGTTTTAAATCACTTCCACATGTATCATCCAGGACGAACAGTGGATTGGCTCGGTCGATTGTCTAATAATGGATCGTCCGGGGCCGATTTTAAAGATTCAAACGTGCTGACACGTGTATCATCCAGGACGATCCAGTGTATCGGCCAGGACGATGCACATAAAATGCATCGGCCAGATGAAATATTCTATCGATCAGGACTATCACCATGATTGCAGCAGAGTTCGATCAGATCGTCTAGAATGATGTAGGATCGTCCGAGACGATGAATAACAGCAAGCACAGAAAAGGTCAGCATATGGATTTTAAAGAGAATTTGTCTTATCGGCCAGGATGATAAAAGTATCGGCCAGGCCGATGTGACTAGAAATTGAAACTAAGAAAAAGATGGTGATGATCAAGGCCCTCAAAAATAAAATAAAAGAAAAACAGTCAAAAACCACAGAAAAAAATACAAGGAAAATCAAAAATGAATATTTTTGGATTTTAATCTTTCTAATTTTTGTTTTGTTTTATGGAGGCATCATATGAGAATTTCTCAAAAAGTTAAACATTTAGAGTTCCACAAGATCAAGGAGTTTAGCTAATCCTAATCAGACCAAGATATCTGATTCTGTTAACCCTAAATCAGACGTTTTTATGGTATGAAATTTCTTTTGAAAAACAATAATGCTTAGCTCAGAATAAACCTAATTGGACAAAAAGGAAGATCCAATCAAACTTGTTTAGAAAAACCATCTCATAAATAATAAAGCAAAGTACTTTTTCTCAATCATGGAATTTGAAATCAAGCCTTTGAATTCATCAAATAGATAATGAGTTCTCTAAGTTTTAAAAAGTTTTCAAAAGAGGGGATAGCTTGCCTTTTAGTGAGCTCATTTTATGCCTCTTGAATCTTTGATTGGCTCTTTGAGCATTTTTTGATTTTTGATACACAATTGTGTATAATTTTTTTTTTAATTTGGCATCATTGGCCTCTTTCCTTTTTAATTCTTGCAAGCTAAAATGCTCTTTCGCAAACTCTTAAAAGAAGCTCAGTTGTGAGAATATCCTTCAAATATTAGAGAATAGGACCTCTCTCTCTAACATAGGGAAGAATAAGCCACAAAACAAAAATCAACAACATGTGATAGAAGTAATGGAAATATTTTAAATAACTCGAAAGATATGTAAGAGTTTT
>NW_021318830.1:149010-164933 GCF_001605985.2 Dendrobium catenatum | reverse complement strand
TTTTTATGAATCCCGCTCTGATACCACTTGAAAGTTCTCAAATGACACTAGAAAGTGCTCTGTTACTACTTGAAAGTTCGTTAGGGATGCTAAGCCCTATAGAATGGAAAAAGCTAACCAAGAGGGGGGGGGGTGAATTGGTATTTAAAAAAATTTATTTTCACAAAGAACAAAAGTCACATAAACCAATATCACACCATGTGAGAAATAAACAAGAAAATTAAAGTGCGGAAGCAAGAAACAAGAACACAAAAATTTATAGTGGTTCGGTCAACTCAACCTATGTCCACTCCCCGAAGGCTCCCTCCAAGTATTGCACTACAAACGTGACTCTCCTTTAGCCCCCGCAGCTAGGCAGAGAAGCCTTTACAAAGAACCTCCTTTTTGCCACCCCGACAAGGCAGAGAACCTATCTCCTATTTCTTCCTCCTGAAGCTGGCAGAGAACCATAACAAGATTCTGACTCCTTACCTCTACCGACCCTTCCATGGACGAGAAACTCTAGACAAAGAAGAAGCAGAGCGATCTTTGAAGCAACCCTTGTGAATCCCCTCACAAGCTCCCCATCCCAAGATCCTCTCTCTCTCTCTCTCTCTCTCTCTCTCTCTCTCTCTCTCTCTCTCTCTCTTTCTCTCCTCAAGGCCTTCTCAGGTCAAGGCAGCAGCAAAAGATTGTTCAAAACGTTGAACATGAGCTCTTAAATAGAAGAGCTTCAAAGGAGTTCATTAATTATAAGTTGATGATAGGCTTAGATCAGTACAAATCTCAGAAGATCGGCCAGAGCATCGCCCTAAATGCAAACTGGACGATTTAAAATTGACTTGATCGTCCAGGCTGATCTCACGATCGTCCTGGCTGATTAGTTCAAGTTAAAAGAAAATCGATCAGAGCATCGCCCTGTATTTGAGCTGGTCAATATTTATCATCCTAAAGTAACTAAGGTTTTTGAATAGATCATCCTGGCCGATACTGTGATCATCTAGGATGATATAATCATATCAATCATCCTTAATTACTCCCTTGATTTCCTGATCAACTAAGGCATAATTTGTGAATATCGTCCAGGCCAATCAAAGATCGTCCTGACCGATTATTAAAAAATTATATAATACCTTAATTATCTATAGCGGCAATTTCTTTCTATTTTGAGCTTATCGTCCTGTCCGATACACGTATCGTCAAGGACGATATATTAATGACGACTGCCTTAACTAAGAATCCTTATTTAGAATTTTTATTTTAAGCCTGAGCATTCAGGATGATGTAAATATTGTCCTGGCTGATATGCGTAATAACAGAAATTCTAAGTCTCTCAAGTGTGTGTGTAGGGTTACTTAGCATCAGTCTCTTTGACCATTATAAATAGACTCGAGAAGAGAAAAAATAAAGTACAGACTGACTGAACCCTAGACCTACACAATCTTGAACTAGCTTCATTTGTTTGTCCGATCTTTGATTTATGAAAAGTTAGAAGTAACAGGTAGTCCAAGAGAATCAATAGTGTTTGTCAATCATCAAAACATAATTCATGAAAATAGATTTGCAACAATCTCCCCCTTTTTGATGATGGCAAAACACTACGAAGACAATTAGCATTAAAATTTCTGGATCGACAAGTGTAAAAACATCATAAACTTCTCCCCCTTTTGACATATCAAAAAGGAGGAGGGTACACAAAAGACCAATAGCAAATCACAACAATTTTTTTTAATCAAGGCATGAAAATGATGTAGTATTCCATGTGATTGATTTAAAAACTTATGGGTTAATGAGTTAACAATCTCAACAATCCATAGAATATTTGAATATCTGGTCATGGTTACCAAAGTAAATCTATCACGATCGCAAAAACAATCGAAATCAAGTCTTTGAGAACCAAAACTTCTAAGTTCTAAAAGATTTAAAAAGAGAGAATGGCTTGCTTTTGAGTGGGCTCATTTTATGCCTCTTGTCAATTTAGAGGTGCTTTGCACATCTTTTTATAGATTTTTCAATTTTGGTGTCTTTGTAATTCTTTTGTTGGCATCATTGGCCAATTTTTTTTTAAATTTTTTGCAAGCTACATTCTCTTTTATAACCTCTTATGCTATCTTGTAATTGGAGTTTTAAAATTTGAAAAAAAGAGCATGAAAGTTTATTGAAAGTTCATTCTCAAATTGGTAGAAATCACATGTCATTACTTGATGAGTTTGATGAATTGAATAAAAAGTATTCTGAGTTGGTTATTGAGCATGATTCATTGAAAGCATCCTACACCTCACTTGAACTTGATTTTAAAACTTATATTGATGAATCTAAGCAAAGGTAGCACTATTTAAGAGTTGATAACTTTATTTTAGAAAGTGATAACACATGGTTTAAAGCTAAATTTAATGCACTTAAGAAAAATAGGAATACACCCACACTTAATTTAAAGCCAAAACCTTGAATAACAATACTATTTTGCAGGGAAAGCAAATTAATAATGTTTACATGCTTGATTTAAATAATATTAAATGTGCTGCTTCTTTTTATTTAAAAACTGTTACTGATGATTATTGGTTGTGGCATAGGAGGTTATGTCATACCAGTATGAAACCCTTAGGAGTGTAACCCAAAAAGACCTAGTTAGAGGTATCCACATGCTCAAGTTTTCCAAAGACCACCTGTGTAATGCCTGCAAACTAGGGTAGCAATTCCATTCATTTTTTTATTCCATTCTGGACATTACTACCTCTAGAACTTTATAAGTCCTTCACATGGATTTGATTGGACCCATTAGCACTACCAGCTTAGTAGAAAAAGTCTATGATTTGTAATCATTGATGACTACTCGAGATTTACTTGGATTAATTTTTTGTCACATAAGAGTGAGTCTTTTGATGAGTTTAGATCCTTCTCTATGTGGATTTAGAAAAAGCCAGGTTTTGAGATCTTAACCATCTATAGTGACCGTGGGGAGAGAGTTTGAAAATGAGATATTTTGATATTTTAATGAGGATACGGGGATTTATCAAACCTTCTCAGCTCCTAGGAGCCCTCAGCAGAATGGGATAGTATAAAGGAAGAACCGGGCCTTAGTTAAAGCTGCTAGAGCCATGCTTGCTGAGTATTCACTTCCAAAGTACTTTTGGGGTGAGACGGTAAACATAGCTTATTATGTGTTGAATAGGGTGAATGTTATAGCCAAACTTGATAAGACACCCTATAAGATTCTTAAGGGTAGGACACCCAACCTTTCCTTTCTCTATGTCTTTGGTTTTAAGGTTTTCATTCTTAATAATGGGAAGTCACACAGAACAAGTTGACCCAAAATTTGATGAATAAGTGTTTTTAGGATATTCAAGTGTTGGAAAATCTATTAGAGTGTTTATTAAGAGGACTTTGGTGGTAGAAGAGACTACTCATGTAATGTTTGATGAATTTGATCCTAAGGAGTCTAGAATTGAGGATTAAGATGGAGTTGGAGACATTTCCAAATGAGTTGAAAATTTGGAGAAAAGGGTAGAGCCCTAAAACACTGAAGGAGTAGGTGAGATTACCAAAGGAGTAGAGACTATAAATCTAGAGGAACGGGTTGAACCTATACACGCTTTGCCAAGATATTGGAGATATTCTTTAAATCATCCTAAAGAATTGATCGTAGGAGATCCTTCTGAAGGAGTTAGAACAAGGCATTTATTAAGGAAGGAAGTGAAAGATTCTACCTTTATCTCAATGATTGAACCGAACAATATTAATCAAGCCTTATCTGATGAGTTTTTGATCTTAGCCATGCAAGAGGAATTAAACAAATTTATTAGGAATGATGTTTGGGAGCTTGTAGAAAAACTAAAGGGACAAAGTGTGGTTTGAACCAAATGGATCTTTAAGAATAAGATAAATGATTTTGGTGTGGTGATTCGGAATAAAGTGAGATTGGTGGCTAAGGAATAAAACCAAATTGAAGGGATTGATTTTGAGGAAACCTTTGGCCATGTAGCTAGATTGGAAGCCATTAGAGTGCTACTAGCCTTTGCCTGTTATAAGAAATTTAAGCTTTTCCAAATGGACGTCAAGAGTGCCTTTTTAAATGAGGTAATAAAAAAGGATATATTTGTAGAACAACCCCATAGTTTGGATAGTTCCCAATTTTTAAATCATATTTTCAAATTAAAAAAGGCCTTATATGGACTAGAACAGACACCAAGAGATTGGTATGAGAAGCTTAGCACATTCTTACTTTAGAGGGAGTTTGTTAAGGGGAGCGTAGACACCACCCTTTTTCTGAGGAAAGTTTGAGATAAGTTACTTATTGTTCAGATCTATGTTGATGATATACTTTTTGAATCTTCTGATAAAAAGCTTTGTGATGATTTTTCTAAAATAAGAAGTAAGGAGTTTGAGATGAGTCTGATGGGAGAGTTGTCCTACTTTTTGGGGTTTTGCATAAGAAAATTGAATGATGGAATGTTTCTAAATCAATCAATGTATATTAGGGACATCTTGAAGAAATATGAAATGGATAAAGCCAAGATAATAAAGACTCCCATGACTTCTAGTGTTCAATTGGATTAGGAATCCAATGGAAAATATGTTGATCAAAAGAAGTATAGAGGGATGATTGGATCTTTACTTTACCTGACTACTAGCCGACTTGATATAATGTTTAGTATTTATCTCTATGCTAGATTTTAAGCTGATCCTAAATAGTCCCACCTGATCGTAGTTAAGAATATTTTAGATATCTTTTGGGGACCAAAAATTTTGGAATCTAGTATCCTAGGAACAACATTTATTTTGAGATTATTGGATATTCTGATTCTTATTTTGCAGGATGTAGGGTGGATAGAAAGAGTACTTCTAAGACATGCTAATTCATAGGATAGTCTTTAGTTTCCTAGTCTAGTAAAATATAAAACTCTATTATACTTTCCACTACTGAAGCTAAGTACATTGCCTTAGGGACTTATGTGGCCCAAGTCCTTTAGTTGAAGAAAAAAATTCGGGATTTAGGATTTCTTATAGGCACAATTTAAATTCTTTGTAAAAACACTAGTGCCATCTTCTTTTTTAAGAATCCTATCCAACATTCACGGAACAAACATATTGATATAAGGCATCACTTTGTTAGAGACTATCTGACCAAAGGAGACATTGATTTACACCATGTGGCAACTAAGAATCAACTACCTCACATCTTTACTAAACAAATGGCCTTTGACACCTTCAGCATCATAAGGACCAGATTGGGTGTGATTGACATAAATGCATGAACTTGATGTTTACTGAATTTTGTATTTTTTTGTTTTGTTGTTTTCTTTTTTTCTTTTGTTTATTTTTAATTTTTACTTGCTTTTGTTTTTTTCTTACTTTAGTATTTCTTTTTTCTTTTGTGATCAATGCTAAAATGGTATTTTATTCCATGTTTTTATTTTTAAAAATTTGTAGTCAATGTTTTACATCTCTAAATCACTTAAAGGGAGAAACATTGTTGATTATTTTCCTTCCTCTAACTTCTTTTAGCGGTGTAATTTTCTTTTCTAAACAAAAATCTCTCTCAAATTAACAATTTGACTTTACGATTGAGATATTTTCTATCTTATATTTATAATGTTCAAAGTCTTTATATCACTTTCAAAGTTTTCATAATCTTGTCGTTGTATTTATCAAATAAACTTGATTATGTTTAATGGTTTATTATTCCTTATATTAGAGAGTGAGTTTTTCTTCTCTAATATATGGAAGATATACTTACAACTGAGAGAATTTAAGGGTTTTGAAAAGGGATCCAGCTTGCAAAAAAAAAATGGCCATTGACGCCAAATTAAAAGATGCACAATGATGCCAATTTGTGAAAGAAACACAAAGTGTATTAAAAATCAAAAGATGCGTAAAGTGTGCTAATCAATTGAAAAGAGGCATAAAATGAGCCCACAAAATCAAGCTTTTCTCTCTTTCAAACTTTTAAATCTTAGAAGAATTCACGTATCACTTGATTTTTTTTAAACGCTTGATTTTGAATTTCGAGATTGTGACTAATTACTTTGATATATTATTCTATAAAATGTTTTTTTTGGAATCAAGTTATGAACGGATCACTTTTTCTTATCCAATTATTTTTTATGAGTTAGGTATTTTTTTTTTCAAAATATGATTTTGCCCTTAGAGAAGTCTGAGTAAGGGCTAATAGGATCGGTTATTCTATCATTTTTTTTTGGATTTCGATGATGTTAACACATTATTTTTACCAATTTTTTAATTCAATCACATGGAGACTTTATTATATTCATGCTTTGATAAAAAATACTCTACTTTCATTCTTCCATTTAGTCTTATGTTCTGGACAGTATTCATTATTTTGTACTAATAGGCCCGGACAATCATGAGATCGTATCGGATGATATAGTTATTTTTCCATCATGCAGACATCCATTCATAGCGATGGTTTAAACAATATTTAATAACTTGAACTAATTGTAGAGGATGATAGCCAATCAACCTAGACGATCTAAATAAATGAACCTTCTAATCATCCAGACTCTTCAAAGTCGCCCTAATTGATTGAGCTAAAATTAAACTAATTATACGGGGTGATCTAATGATTGTGCTTCATGATTTTTGATGGTTAGTTTCTAATTAATGCTAATTTGGAGCCTTTGTTTAAATAACTCTTATTTTACTAAGGAGAGATCTTTTGCTGCTATCCTAACCTGAGAGTGTTAAAAGGAGAGGGAGAGCTAGGGAGAGAGAGAGGATATTCTAAGGGGGAGTTTGTGTGGGATTTAACAAAGGTTGATTCAAGCAAGAATTCACGTCATCTTCTCCGATCATCGTCCTTATTTCCTTGGGGGTTATAGAGAGGCCTACTTTAATAACTGATTGAGGTTCTTTGCTTGTTTTAGGAGGAAGCAAAAGGAGTTGGGTTCTCTGCCTGCCTCAGGAGGAAGAAAAAGGAGTTGTGTTCTCTGCCCCATCGAAGTCGGTGGAAAGGAGTTTTTATACATGCTTCTACGCTTTGCTCTGGGTGTAAAAGGAGAGACACTGAGTTTAGTGCAATACTTGGAGGAGAGGCTTCGGGGAGTGGATGTTGGTCAGGTTGACCAAACCAATATAAAATTTTGTGTATTCTTTCTTATTATACTTCAACATTTAATTTTTGCAATTTGTTTCTAATGGTGAATCATAGTTTGGTTGTGAATATGGTTTTGATTGAAATAAATTTATATAAATACTAATTAACCCCCCATCTTCGTTAGCCTCAGGACTAGTTCGTAAGGGTTTAACATCCCAGCCAAACTTTTATATTTCTCAAGGAATCCAAATTGGAGCTCAGTTATAGGTATTTCCCCATCTTCTAGTTTGAAGAACATATCCGATGTTGTGAAAGATAGAAATGTGGCTGAGGTGATTGGAAGGACTAAAAAATTTAACTCTATTGGAGTTATTCCAATTGTAGCTAGCTCAGAGGAGGTAGCAAGAAAGAAAAACTCAGATGTGTGCAAATATGGTAATGATCAACATTCTATAGCTGATATGGAAAAGGTACACAGTTGCAATTTAGTTGACCTGAGCAATTTCAACTTAGTAGATAACTTGACAAATGTTTCTATTCTACAACCAAGCAAAGTTTTGGGGAATACATGGAGTAAAATATCAAATATCAAAATATCAAAGCTCTGTATATATATTTTGGTGATTGTTTGATCGAGAATGGGGTGGTGAAGCTACATCATCAAAATAAGTTGGAAAATACTAGGAAGCTGTAAAAATTATTGGTAGTCAAAGTGTTTGGAGAAAATGTTCCATATCATGCCATTCGTATGGAATTGAGAAGGTAATGGTCTTAATTCAGACAGTTCCACTTGACATTGCTTGAAATGGGATGGGTACTATGTTCTTTTGATGAAGCAGATACTATGGAGTCAGTCCTTTATAGTGGACCATGTATGTAAATGGACATATCATATGAATGGATAAATTATCACCCTTCTTTCGGCCTACCTCTTTAAGTGGACTATCGGCTCCAGTTTGGATAAGGATGCCTAATCTCCCATTATAGTGTTGGGAAGAGATTAATGTGTGCATAATTGCTTCCATGGTTGGTACTCCATATTTGATTGAAAAAAAACATGTTCCAATGGGGGAGAACAGAGTTTGCTAGAATTTGTGTTAGGATCAAGAAAGGAAACAAATTGCCATTGGGTGTTTCGGGGAAGCAAAGCTTAGTTAATTCTTCCAAAATAAAAAGATTGAATATAAATGAATTTTAAAATTATGCTTTAATTGTTATAAAATAGGACATCTAAAGAAAATTTATGGGAGTGTTTGTTTAGATGTTAATTAAGCTTCTAAACAAAGTGGAAAGTATGATGAAAATGTCATTCCAGGTTCTAAAGAGGTTTCTTCAAACATTGAGGAGGCTGGAATTGAGGCCATCAAAGCAAGTTATGGACTTTGGGTTCATGTCAATTATGGGAAGAGGAGGTTTTAGAACTCAACCTTCAAGAAAACTTGGACACAACCTTTGAAGGCGGAAGATAAAAAAGATTGCTGGTGTGAAGGTAAATGAGGTTGCTGAGAAGAGCTAAGATGGTGTTGAAATGGATAAAGGAAATGATTATTTAGGCCCTCGGAATGAAGTGTTGGTTGTAGAGCTATTAACTAATCTTCCTTATAATGAAGATAAAGATATACATATTCCTTCTTTGGATAATGGAGGGGATAAAATCTCTAATTCTATTTGTATTCCTAAAGATGTTAACAAGTTTGATGTTCTAAAAAAATTATTTGAGGATGGGGAGATAGTTAGCATTGGAAAGAAGAGGTGGCGTCTCCTATTATTTCTATTATTAAAAATGGAGCTGGTATTATTTCCTTGGATAAAGAAGTATAAGTAATGAATGTCCAGTTGGATACTAAAGATGGTAATTCTTCAAATGTTAAGATGGAAGGTTCAAAGAAGCTTAAAGGTTTGGGCACTATCAAATTTTATTCTGAGAAGTAGGAGATTAGATTTTGAACTAAAGAAGAAGGTGGGGATGTGATCCCCTCCTATTTAATGATGTATTCCATAGATTTATGGAACTGTAGGAGAGCTAGGAAGAAGAAACCTTCCCTATATCTCAAGGAGGTAGTGAAGGATAATGATGTTTTTTTTCTTAGATTGCTTGAAATTAAATTGACATCAGTTGATAGAAGAGATGTCAATTTACTGATTGGTAATGAATGGGATTACTTTCATGTTCCTTCTGAACGTCAGTCAGGAGGTATTATGGTTTTATGGAAACATAACATGGCTTATTTTAATGTTTTGGAATCTTTTCCATAATTTGTAATTGGAGAGTTAGATGTTCATAACAAAGATAAATGGAGAATTGCTTTTGTCTATGGAAGTAAGGATGTTTATAGTTGAGGGCTCTTTTGGAGAGATTGGATTTTCATTCGATATAGGACTTTCCTATGGTGGAAGTGGGAGATTTCAACTGTTTTCTCTCCATGGAAGATAAGAAGGGAGGGAAAATGTTTTCTTTATCCCTAGGACCTAAAGAAATGAAAGACTTTTTGACTTGCATTGATTTACATGAGGTTGGTTGCATTGGTCCTAAGTTCACTTGGTGTAACAATAAATCTGGGGCTAAAAGGCTACTTGAAAAGCTAGATAAATGTTTTCTAAATCCCACTGCTATTAACTCTTCCAACCGAATGGTGGTTAGGTACCTGGCAAGAATTACTTTGGATCATTGCCAGATCCTTTTAAACTTATTTGAATTCAGCACTTTGTATAAGAAGAATATCAAATTTGAATATGTTTGGGCTTCAATCCCAACTTCAGTTATGGTGGTGAGGGAGGCTTGGAGGAAGAAGACTTTAGGAAGCCTCTCCAAAATTTTGAATTATAAGATAATAAGGGCTTTAAAGGCTTTGTTTTTTTTTTAAACAAAGCCAAGCTTAAAAAATTAAATCATTCAAAGGAAAGTCTTAACAAAGAAATCTTGGAATTACAAGTTAAGGAAGTTGATTTTGGGCCTCTCTCGGTTGAATAATGTTGACCTCATTATTCGAGGTCAATTTCTCTGGACCGACTCTAGTACCTAGGTTTTCATAGCCTAGTGTAGATGTCACACCCGTAGGATTTCCCTTAGGTGGACACCTAATGACGTAGCATCGACTCGAACCTATCGATTAATTTGAATCAAAATAAATTCAATCTAGTTTCAATTCAACTCCAAAATGAACTCAAATCAAACCTGATTTATGATTCGTCAATTTCGATCGACTCAATTTAATACAATCTAATTCATTTTCGATCAAACTGATACATCATTGGGCTCAAATGAATTCACCAATCAAACACCAAATTCTTTCTAATCAAATCTATTTAATTTTAATCAAATTAAAATTAGCCCTTTGATCCCTTTTAAATTCAACTCAAATCTAATTGAACTCCAAACTAAACTCAACTCGTCTCGAACCCATTAAAACCAAAACCACCCAAACCCTCACGTTTTCCTTTGGTTCATTCGTAGAACCGCTCCCCATCTCCTCAGCAGTTCGCATGAAGCCCACGGTCTCCCTCTCTTGCGTGAAGTCCAGGGCAAGAACCGAAATTTCCAAGCCTCATTGGAAAACTGCTCAGCATTCACGACACTCAGACATCTTTCGGCAATTCTCAGAATCCGGCTCCTCCTACTTTTCCTCCTTTGACTCGCTAATAAATGTTCAACATTGAGCTTTCACCTTGAAAACCCTTTACTTCTATTTCCTTGTCTTTTACTTTGTAGTCAAAAGGGTATGAAATCACGGCTTTAATCGAGAGTTTTCTTAGGAGCATCCCTCCTATATTTAAACACATTCTTAAGAATTTCATGTTTATTTTTCTAAATAATATGTTATTCTCTGAACTGTGTTTGATTATAAAAATATCAATTTTTAAAACCCTATTTTGATATTGAATCCATTGTAGAATATTGTATCAATATCTCGAGATTGTACTTTATTCTCAATGCAGTATTCGATTACAAAATAAGAGAAATCAAAATCTGCGTGGTGATTCACAATTTTTCCCACCAAATACAACTGGGCATTGAAAGCTAAAATAGATGAATTTTGGGCCGCTCTCGGTTGAATACAACTGGGCATTAAAAGCTAAAATAGATGAATTGAATTCAACCTTGGCTTAGTTATGCACATGGTGGAGGCAGCGAGCTAAGGTCAAATGGCTACTGGAAGGTGATTGCAATTCTAGTTTTTTCAAGCCATTGCTAGAGCTAGAAGAAATTCCAACTTCATATATAAGATCAAAGATGAAAATGGGATGGTGGTCAAAGATCAACATAAAATTGAAGATGTTTTAAAAATGGAAAGAGAGAAGATACTCAATGGATGGATGGCCTAAACCGTGAAGATGTTTGAATGAAGAGGATATTTTGATGTTGAATAAAGAATTTTCATTGGTAGAAGTGGAGACTTTGGTCAAGAAAGTTGGAGGGAACATAGCTCCTATGAATGATGGTATTTCCTACTCATTTCTTAAATCCTATTGGGACATTATAAAAGAAGATTTCTGGAATGTGGTTAATCACTTCTTCTGTTTTGGGGAAATATGTAAAAAGCGGAAAGAGACTATTATTGTGCTATTCCAAAAGGTAAATAATCCTATGTCTCCTTCAAACTTTAGACCCATTAGTCTTTGCAACATCGTTTATAAAGTAGCTACCAAAGTTCTATTGAATAGAAAGTTACTTATTATCCCAAAGTTGATCTTTGGAAAACAAGTGGCGTTTCTATAGCAATGTCACTTTCTGACCATGTCCTTATTGCTCAGGAATTCTTCCATAACTTAAGGTATTCTAAATCTTTTAATGGTTTAGTCTCCTCCAAAATAAATATGGAGCAAGTTTACGAATCTATGGGGTGCCCCACTTTGGTGAAAGCTTTAGACTATTTTTCTTTTCCTACCAAGTTTTTCAAATTTAATTATGGAATGTGTGCACAATCCTTCCTTCTCATTGTTAGTCAATGGAAATTTTACTAATTGGGTCAATGCTAGAAAAGTTTTTTGACTCTGATTGAAACCCACTTTATTATTTTCCCTTTATCACCCTTCTTGCTTATTATTTGCTCTCAATTCTTATTTAATGCATTTTTTTAAAAGAAGAGAGGATCTTGAAGTGTATTTTTTCAAATGGGCCAAATATTTCTCACCTACTCTATGTAGATGACATAATTATCTTCTGTGAACCCAGGTTGAAGACGGTGAAGGAGATTAAAGGTATTTTAATGGATTTTTTTGGTTGGACAAAACAAAAGGTAAACATTAGTAAATCATGTATTTGTTTGGAAAATCTATGAAAGGAATGAAAAGAAGAGCTATTTCTCGTGTTATGAATTTAAAATTAGTTAAGGAATTCTCTTATTTAATTATCAAAATAGCTTTGAGGAAACTAGTTACAATACATTTTCAATTCCTCATAGACAAAGTGTAGAAGATGCTTAACATTTACAGTGGCAAATTCATTTTTCTAGCTGTTAGGATAACTCTTGTCAAGTTAGTTTTACTTTCTTATCCAACCTTTAATTTTACCCTTTAACTGATTCCGAAAGCTATTTTGAATTAAATGGATAAACTATGCTGAAGCTTCATCTAGAACAAGAAGAAAGGAGGTCTTGGGCTTCTTTACGTTAACTGGGATTCTTTATGCAGACCGAAGATTCATGGAGGCGGAGGATCATACCTCTGTTCAAAAAAACCTAGACCATTAAGAGACAAACCTTCTTCGAGGTATAGTCAAGTCAAAGATTTATTGTTACACAAAGTTCTTTTCTTAAAATATGGTTCTATTTTTTTTCTGGTACTTCTAAGATAGCATGTTCTGTTGCTTTAAAATTAATTATTGATGGAAGAAAATTCCTTAAACCAATTGATAGATGGAGTATTGCTAATCATGAGTCCATTGATGTCTTTAAAGATACTTGGATTATGGACAAAAACATTGATATTTGGCAAATATTTGTGCTATCACAAGGGAATAGTGAAGTAACGCTTGACATATTTATTTCCAACGGAAGTTGGGATGTAAGGAAACTGAATGAGTTATTTGGGAAGGACCTTATGGATCTTATTAGGAAGATTCAGATTTCATCTAATATTTCAGATAACAAATTGGTGTATTTTTAACTGAATGAAGTAACACTGTATGGGGGGGGGAGAGAGAGAGAGAATTTAGCCCTTTATTTATTGCATCTAATGTTGTTAGTGTTGATGCAGTTTGAAACTCTTACAATTATTTTAACTCGGATATATCGGATGCAAATCTATATTTTAGGTTGTTGGATAATCAATGGCATCCTTCTCCACCCAATTTGATAAAAATTAATGTAGATGCTTCATTATTACTGTCTCACAAGGCTAGGATTTGAGGTGTCTTTTGAGATTTCAAGGGAACATTTCTATTGGCATTTAGTCAATCTTGTGTTCATTGGGATATATAAAGGTTGGAGCTTTTAGACAATCAATTTATCAAGGATATGATTAAAGACTGGATGTTTGCTTATAAGGGTTTAATCATTGAAGGTGATAACAAGAACATTATCAAATTTATGCAGAGTGCTATTAAAAGTGACGGACAAGGGTTGGGGATATCTCTTTTAACAAAGATTTCATTTATTATATTTTTAGTTGTATATATAGGAAATGTAATAAGTTAGCAAATATTTGTGCTGACTATATTAACTTTAGTTCTTTTATTTAGGAAGACATTGTTATGAATAAAGTTCCTTCTTTTATAAACTTGTTGAAGGAGGAATTAAATGCTACTAGTATGTAGTTTGTATTTTTTTCTTTAGTTATTAATGCAGCAATTTGCTTCATTAAAAAAAACCAAAAAATTAAAAGTGTAGAATAATAAAAATGCAATAAATACAAAAACAAAAGTACACAAATATTTATAGTTGTTCGGTCCAAATGCACCAACGTCCGCTCCATGAAGACTCACTCATTCGGTACAACACTATACCCAAGTGATTCTCCTTTTGTACCCACAACAAGGCAGAGAGTCCCTTAAAATAATATCTCTTCCACCAAACCCTAGAGTAGCAGAGTACCATTGTCCTTTTTCACCCTCCATGTGATGGCAGAGAACTATCATCCTTTCATACCCTCTTGGTGCTGGAAGAGTACCATCATCCTTTTTACCCTCCTAGTGACGGTAGAGTGCCGACATCCTTTAACACCCTTCTGGTGTCGACAGAGTACCGTCATCCTTTCTCACCCTTCTGGTGATGGTAAAGTACTGGCACTCCTTTGAAAATCTTCTTCTAACAGTATTCAAGAAAGTAGGGAAGAATTTTGAAGAAAATGCAAGAGATACTCACCATTGGGCAACCGTCTAAAAATCCTAAAAAATACATCTTAAGAGAACTCTTACTCTCCAATCCTAAGAAACTCACCTAAAACATGTTGAGTCTAGTAATTAGGTTGTTAATATCTCTATATGTAAAGCATGCAAATAGCAACTATCTTAACAAAACACACTCCAAGTGCACTCTCAAAAGAAATTTGTAGTAGGAGTTCTATTATAATTAGTTTTCAAAACTCTTATATATGAATGACAGGAAGAATCATATAGAAAACTAAAAATTTCAATTTATGTTTCTTGGATTGTACATTACGATTGAACATCATACATAAATAGTACAAAAGAACCTTTGTATGATCATCTATGAACCAATTTCATACTCTGGTGTTCGTATATATGAACTTCCATCGTACAGTACAAACAATTCAAATCTGAATAGATTTACCTAATATGATTCATTATGAACATATTTTGTATACTGGTCGGCATACTATACAAACCCAATATCATATAGTACGATCAGTTTAACCAAATCATGCTTTGTTTGGTTTGAAAAATGGATGAGTCCATTTCATACTCAAGACGTCGTCTGTACTAAACTAATTTCATACAATACGAAGAGTTAAAGAATATTACTTGTATGTATGCGTGAACTGGTACACACCCATTTCTTACTCTAGATGTCATTTGTACAAAACTCATTTTGTACAGTATGATTAGTTCAAAAAATAAAGAATTTGTTTTGGATGTACTGGTATGTAGCCATTTCATACTCTGGATGTCATCTGTATGAATGTTAATTCATATAGTATGAACAATTCAAATAAAAAATTTTAAGGCATGATTTGATTAACAACCTTCTAGGGATACATTCAGGTCAATTCTTCTCGTATGATCCCATAATCGTATAATACAAATAGTTTTAGAAATACAAGTTTATTTCTAACATCCCCAGTGTGTGTGTACACGGTTACCCAATTTCAATCACACTCTCTCAGACTCATGAATAATAGAAAAGGTATAGACTTCAATTATAATAAACCCATATCTATTATTTCTTGAAATCTTTAGCAGTCTGGAGTATGATTTCCCTGAAACATTAGAACACACAAAAAATACAAACAAAATTTCCAATATATGTTAGGAGAAATAATAAAAACATAAAAATATATTGAAATCCACAAAAAAAACCTTTTACATAAAAACATAATTTTGAAAACTAAGTTGCAATAATTACAACACCACCAAGCAACTAAGGATGATGAGTGGAGAAGACAACTTCAATCCTTGGTTGGAGCAACCTTTGTGAACCCCTCATAAACTCCCCTTCAAAATATTTTTTTTTTCTCTCTCTCTCTCTCTCTCTCTATCCCAAACTCTCCTTCTCCTTCTTTAAGGTTTCTTAGGATTATATATGTCATCTGGGATGATTAAATAAAAATTGTAATATAAAAAATATGCCTAAATATGATTGGCGATTGGATTTCATGCATGTGACTAATCATGCTAGATGATCTAGATCATATGGTATGATTAGCTAATTATATCATCTTAACAGGATACCTTAATTAGAGTTTTTATTTTTAACTAATCATTTAAAATGAT
>NW_021318830.1:103136-141467 GCF_001605985.2 Dendrobium catenatum | reverse complement strand
TATTAATTGTAAGATTTTGTTCTATATGTTCATATTAGGCCTTCCAGAATTAGAATCATTAAAATTCACTAGTGAAGGCATAATAAAGCCAATGTAGTACCTAATCCTCTATTGTCAAGTAGACATGGTTGACCTGGTTCAATCCATAAAATACAATTTCTCATTAATTCCCCAATGATGGTCGTGCTGAACATAGATATCAATCGGAGGGGTTAATTCCAAACATTTAATGCCACAAAAATACCAATAAAAACTCAATATTCCTTGAAATTCAAAAATCTAAAGTATTTTAAACTTAAGCTAACCATTAAACACTTAAAGAGAAACCCATACACCCTCCACAACAATTTTCTAAGGTGGATAAATCTAAAAATCATTTGATCTTATAAAAAACTAATATTTGATTAAAAATATTACTAGGGTTCATTCTTAAATACTCTTTTGCCAATAAGGATGTGGTACATATCCTCTAAATGGCAATTTTTTAACTAAATGACACTTCTACTAAAATGTTATGACTAGGGCCCTCTAAACTAGATGGTTTGTTTCCAAATGACACTAATAAGTTATGGTTATGGCCAGAGCTCATATGCTCCCAATAACATAAAATCTATAACATACGAATAAATAGGATATGATTGATAGGGCATAAAACCCTCAATTATCTAAGGTGGATTAAAATTTATCCCCTTAAAAAGATATTAACCCTAGGTCTACATGGCACTATTGGATGATGCAACCTATGTCTACTAACAAGGATCCTCCTATCACATTTGGTTAACTAACACCTCTAACTAAGTAGACCAATGAGCATGATGACCTGGTACTAAATAACCATGAGATCTTAACCAGGTCTGTTATCCATCTCTACACCATTCTATTTAAGTCCAAGTTAGTGAAACCTTAAAAAATCAAAACTCATGGCACTACTATAAACCAAATACCATGTATCTCTACAAATATATTTTATAAATAGTCTAAATCAAAAGCTCTCACTCGTTATTGATCCCCCCCCCCTAAATGATAACATGGAAAACTTTTTTTCTTTCCCAAAACAAACTTGTAATATAATATAAAAAATAAAATTTATCTATTTTTTTAAAAGAGATGTCATAACTCAATAAAATTTGAGTTTTTCAATAAATTCTTGGAAGATTAACATGATTACTTTATTCCTAAAGGTGGTTGCATATAGTTTAGTAGAGTGGATGGAACTAAATGAGATTGTTGTGAGAAACACATTATAGAGTGTAGTGATTTACAATCCATGTAATGGGAGAGGAAAGCTTATGAATTTAAATGCATTCTTGACATACATAATATAAGGACAAAGATGAACTATTTGTGTGATGTTTTCAATATGTTATCATTTAATCTAATTAATTGATGTTGGTTAGTTGTTTCAATTTATGGTGTTCGAATGAAAGGAGGTTGATTGGTCAAAGAACCATGAAAGATAAATAACTCTTTATATAGCTATCAGTGAATATAAGTAGTCAAGAGATCACATTAATTTTTTCTATAGAAACAAAAGTAAAAATTACATTCTTAAACATTTCTAAAAACAAAAAATCTACGCTTTGAACTCTCATATTCATTCCATTATTCTTCAACAAAGGATTCTTCAATACGTTGATTTTATTAATATTATCAGCTTCTATAACTATAACATTATTTTCTCCCATCCATTATTGAATAATATTTTTAAATTCAAAAACTGCAATAAGCTCTAAAAATCAAATATCCCAGTGCATCTTTTTACCAAAAGCCAATAAGAATCTTCCCTTGTGGTCACATAACAATCCAGTAAACCCCTCCATATTAGATTATAGAAGAGAAGCATCCACATTTAATTTTATCTAATCTGTGAAAGGGGGATACCAAAATTTAGACAACACATCATGATGGTTAGTATACTAGTTTTGAAAGATTAGATAAACATAATAATTAATTGATTGAGAAAGAATTTGAAACGCAATCATAGACGAGGATGGAACTGATTTACCATTCTTATGTTAGTTCCTAGGTTTCCAAATCTGATAACCAATAGAGATATAAATTTGAACAATTCCAGCATTAGTTTTTGCAATCTCATTTCTATCCAGTAATGGTATATATTAATGAATCATGGTAATTAAAAGTCTTAGTTTTTCAACAATTCCAAAACTTACACTAGCTTCTTACAACTAACGGCAATGTGATGAACATTTTCAACTACCAAGCATTTTCTTGGGCAAGAAAAAATATCTGTCAACCTTTTATACCATAACCATATATTGGTAAGAATAGAATTATTCAAAAGTCTCCACCAAAAAAAATAACTTTTTTCAAGTTAACCTTCAATATTTTTAACCATCTCATATTATATTTAATGTGTTGATGTAAATCAAATGATGCTTCGTAAGCCAATGCAAAAAATTACTTTCTTATTGAAGTAGTTCTGGTTTATTGAAAATAATAATAAAAAAATGAGAATCTGGCATATAATCCTAATCATCTCGTCTGAAATGAACACCTTCGACTTGTAATAGTTCCAGCATTCTCCAATATCAATCAGAAATGAATGTTTTCTTTTTAAAAGATCAAAAGAGTTACTCTAGGATGGCCAATTACTCCGTTTCTTATCTAGCAACCAAATATCCTCCATTATAATAATTACTTCTATTACAAACACTCCAGCTAAAAGTTTTTGAAGAAATTGAGCACCTTCCTTGGGAATCCTCCACACTAGGCAATTCAATCCAAATATCAACACCATATTTAGCTTTAATATTACAGTTAAGTAGTGATTTTCTATTATGGATGAAATTCTAAGCTAAGTGAGGTACTAATGGTCCCCTTCTTTCAGCCGCACTCAGGACACCAAATCCTCCATTATTACATGGAGAGAATAACATCAACCAAGAGATAAAATGAATTCCTTGTATGCCCTGCTTTTTATGTCATAAGAAATTTCTACAAAGTCAATAGAAATCTTCAAGAATACCTTTTAGAAATAAAGAATGTGTAAAAACAAATGTTGGAATAGATGACAATGTTTTTTAACTAATACAATCTTCTAGCTAGGGAGAGGGATCAAGATCCCCAAGAATTTGCTGTTTCCAATGATTTTTCCAAGACATTTTGAAAGTAAAATGCCTTCAAACTTCTTAATGTCCTATAAATCCCCATGTAATTTATTTCTTTGACTGACCAAAAACAAAAAATTGAAATAAGCTTACATTTCCTTCTTCTTTAAATAGAGCTTCCAAATAATATCACAGATTTAAAATTGTTCTCCTTTTGTCTCGTCCAGCCACCATTGTCATTTTGAATACCTTTAATAAGCTTAACATTATACGTTGATGCTTATGAAAAAATTTTCACTTCATCAGCTTATAGAATATGAGATATATTTTCTGAATTTGGTGCAATCATAATACCTAGTGTGATTTTGAGTAAAGATGTAATCGTAGTGTTATCTTGATTAACCTTCATGTTTACAAGGAAAATTTGAAAAGTTTCATGGTGTTAGGCATAAACAAGGCTAAGGATGAAGGAAAACTAGGTTGAGGCAAATAGAAAAAATTATTTCATTCTGAACAAAGAGTCGTGAAAGGAGTTATTTTTGCTGCACAATACCTATCAAATGATTCCTCAATCTCTTTGAAAAGAAAGTTGTCGTCCCTAACATATCTAGAGAATGAGTCCTTAGAAATGCTAGGTTATTTACTACTGCTAGCCTTTCCTAAGATTTGGACTCGATATAGTTTGGAACGAATGAGAATGTGAATAAAAACTTATACAATATCCTTCTAATTAAAGAAAAATGACCTATTATATAGCACAAAAATAATATCTTATGTACGACTTTAAAATCATACGTGACAAAAACCATTTTCATACATACAAATAGATACGACCAAAAATAAATTGACTTTCATAAAATGCTATTTTCGATGCATCCTTTCGTAAAGACTTTTTGACCAAATGATTATAGAGTTGAACACCTGATCATCTGGGATGATAAAAATATTAAAAATTATTTTATGGAGATTAGGTTCGTCCCCATAAGAAACCGACAATAGGATTGTACAGATTAAATACAATTTCTTATGTATGATATGTGATCAATAACTAATTTTTCATGGAAGTTCATACCAAATCATACAGATGATGATGTAATCATTGAATCTGAAAATCATTGAACAACTCTATTTTGTATGCTCAACTCAAAAAATATCATGTACATGCCACATAATTCATACAGTATGAAAAATTTTGTATAGTATGAAATTAACAGTTAAAACAAGACATGATAAATAGAAAATCTTTTCAAAACCATTCACATTAGATCTAATGACAAGTAAAAAATTAAAAAATAAGACAATTGATAAAATACTAAAAAATAAACAAAAAAATAAACAAAATAAAAACAAATAAACATACAAACTATAACACAACAAATTAAGTCTACAAAATTTCAATTTAAGCATTAAGATTAATAACACCTAATCTACTCCTTAAAGTGCTAAACCATTTAAAAGCCTGTGGTTTTATCAAAATGTATGAAAGTTGATTCTCAGTAGCAACGTGATGCAATTTAATTTCTCCCTATGCTACATGATCTCTAATGAAGTGATGCCTTATGTCTATATGCTTGATTCTATAATGCTTAATAAGATTCTTTGAAATGCATATAACTCTAGTATTATCATAAAAATCAGAGTTATGCCAATAAAAAATCTTAGGTCAATTAGAAATTGTTTTAACCAAAAAACTTGTGTCAAATAACTACCAAAGGAAATGTATTCTTCTTCAGTAATAGAAAGGGCTATTGAATTCTATTTTCTATTGGACCAAGAAATTAAATAGTTTCTTATGAATTGAAGAGTTCAGATATACTTTTTTGATCAATCTTACATTCAGCAAAATTTGAATAAAAAAATTTAATAATTTCAAAAGAAGTGCAATGCTTAGGATACCAAATTACTAAGTTATGAGTTCCCAAAAGATATCTCAAAATTCTTTTAACGCTCTCAAATGTGATTCCTTTGGATCAGATTAAAATATAGCATACAAATAAACATTATACATGTTATTAGGTCTGCTAACAATTAAGTAAAGCAATGATCTAATTATTCCTCTAAATTTCTTTTGATCAACATATTTTCCCTAATGATCCTTATCTACACTGAGGAAATCATTGGTGTAGTAACTAGTTTAGCATTATCTATTTCATATTTCATGAGGATGCCCTTAATATACTTTGACGAGCTAAGAAAAGTTCCTTCCTAATTTTCCTTTTTGCTAAAACAAAGAAAATAACTCAAGTCTCCCATCAAACTCATTTCAAATTCACTACTCATTATTTTAGAAAAATCATCACTAAAATTTTTTATTAGTAGATCGAAACAAGATATCATAAGCATATATTTGAATAATGAGTATGTCATAAACTATCCGTTTTAAAAAGAGAGTAGTATCCACACTACCTTTCACAAAAGACCTTTATAATATGGAAATTCTTAACCTCTCAAACTAGGCCCTAGGTGTCTATTTTAGTCCATATAATGCCTTTTTTAATTTAAACATAAGATTAGGAAATTTAAATTTTTTAAAACCTAGAGGTTGCTCAATATAAATATCTTCTTTTATCACCCTATTTCGAAAGGCACTCTTAACATCCATTTGATATAATTTTAAATCTTTAAAATAGGCAAAGGCCAACAAAACCCTTTTTTCTTGAAGTCTGGCTATAGAGGCAAAGGTTTATTCAAAATAATTCCCATCTATTTCATTAAACCTCTTTGCCACCTATCATTTCTTATGTCCAATAAAACTCTTGAATCATTCATTTTATTTTTGAACACCCACTTAATATCAACAACACATTGATCCTTAGGCCTTTCAATTAATTTTGAAACATCATTTGTTACAAATTTAATTAATTCTTCCTACATGGAAATAATCCAAAATTCATCTGAAAGTGTTTAATTTATATTAGTGGGTTCAACTATCAATATAAAGCTATAATGGTTGACTTTTCTGGTAAGTCCATGCCTAGTCCTAATACCCTCACTAGGTTTAACTAAAATTAATTCTTCAGGGAGATTCTTAAAAAAATTCTATTCTCTTGGAAAATGGTTTTTTGATTCAGAACATAACAAGCTGTACTAAATGCTTTAGCCCAAAAATAGTTTAGAAGTGAGGATTCTGCCAATATGGCTCTAGAGCCTTCTATTAGGGTTCTATTCTTTTTTTTACTATCCAATTCTGTGAGGGTCCTAGGTGCTAAAAAATTGTAATCAATTCCTTGCTATTAATAAAAATCTCCAAATTTTTCGTTTTCAAATTCTTCTCCATTATAAATTTGAATTAATAAAAGCTCACACCCTAATTTACTTTGAATTTAAGTACAAAAGTTTTTAAATTCATCAAATGATTCACTCTTATGAAATAAAAACTTAACCCAAGTGAATCTTAAGAAATTATCAACTATAACAAACCCAAACACTTTACCTCCTATACTTACAAAGCAAATTGGTCAAAAGTCTTCTATGCCATAACCATGATTCATTAGTATTTTTTTTTGAAGCAAAAAGCATTAGAAGATTTAATAAAATTTAAATCAAGCATGTACACATTATTTATCATTTTTCCATTAAATACATCAATTCCATTTTGATTTATTATACAGTTAGTGGGAAAAAAATTTACACTATAACTTTTATCACATAACTTACTAATACTCAATAAGTTAATATTTAAGCCTTCTACCAATAATACATTTTCAATGAAAAAAATATTTAAATATCAAATCATATATATGCCTACAACTTTTCTAGTGGTACTGTCTCCTAGTGTAATCTTGCCTCCATTCCTTGCTTCTAGTGATATGAATTGTGTCGTATCTCCAGCCATATACTTTGAATATCCACTGTCCAGGTACCAAATGTTCTCACGAGGTCTTATATCAGAGTGTTTCTATAAGATAACCAAATGTTAGAATTGGGAACCCAAACAAGTGTGGGTTCTCCACTTGGTAGTAATAATCTTGATGTATGTTTTATATGATTTATTATATGCATCTTAGGTCTCCACACTAGATATGATTTACTATGAATAGTATAAGTGTGAGAAATATGGCCAATCATTCCAAAAGCAAAATATTTAATTCTAGGAAAAGGATTTATCAGTACACATGAGTTATAAGTCTTTTCCTAGATTTTGAAATTATGCACGTTTGACCAAGATTATAAAATTATTCAAGTGTAGGGGGTATCATATTTTCCTCAAGACATTTTATTTTCTCTCTAAAATATGGGTTAGCACTTTCTAAAACTAAATTATCAACTTTCAAATAATGTTCTATATTATCAAATTCATCAACTTTAAAATCATTTTAAAGTGAAGTATGTGATGATTTCAATTATTCATGCTATTTTTTGTTTATATCATAAAACTCATCCAATAATTCATGTGGTTGCTATCAATCAATGCATGGTCATTCCTAAGAATTTCATGCTCTTTTTTAATGCTAAAAATTATATGTTCAATTTAGCATGAAGCTTTTTGAGTTTCCTATAAGCAGTATGATTTTTCTTAGAAACATCAAATATCTATTCATAGGTTAAGACACATAACTCTTCTTGATCAACTAATCAAGCTTATCAGCAATTAAACACAAATTTGTGATATCCTCTGCTTTTATTTTTGAGGAATCTGAAGTTGAGTTTGCCCAGAATGCTCTATACAATCTCTTCTTGCCCTTCCTAACATTGATTTCTTATCAACCATTTCCTTATTAGGATTAGATTTAGGATTTAGGAAATTAGATTTGATGTGACTAGGCTTCCTACATTCATAGCAAATTATATTACTAGTAGTTTTAGCATTTTTATTAAACTTATCCTTATTAATCTCATGACGTCTACTTTACTTCCTCTTAAGGAAACTTCTAAATAGCCTTATCATTAAGGAAATATCATCTTCATCCTTCAGCTAAGATTGATCTCTATCCGAGTCATCCACTTTCAATGCAATATTTTTCTCCTTCCAGTTATCACGTAAATAATTTTTTTTTAGTCGCGCCTTGTTCATAAACAATTAGTGATCCAAAAAGATTATCAATAGAATAAATATTTTTCTTTTATTCCTTTATAGCATTTAACTTTGCATCATAAGCAGTAGGCAATCAATAAAGAATTTTATTAACTTTTTTAGTATTTATTATTTTCCTACCTAAAGCATACAATGAAGTGACTATGTGTGTAAAAATAGTATACATGTTAGTGATTGATTCATTTAATTTCTTTCAAAAAATTTCACAATCGTGAAACAGAATGTTCAACCTAAATTATTTCATTTTATTGGTTCCTTCATAAGTTATGTGAAGTCTATCACAAATTTCTTTTCTTATTTTATAAGTTGAAACACACATATAGCCTTCACACTTAAGTTCATAGAAAAACTTGATTAAAGTTTAACATTTATTGAACTAATTCATTCTCCCAACCTATCCAATTAGTAAACAATATTTCAATTCTAATGTCATCTACAAGTCTAGTTGGTCTATAGTAGCCTTCCTGTACTAAAATCCACATGCCATAGTCAAGCGATTAAAGAAATATAAATGTACAAGTTTTCCAAAAATTAAAAGGGATGTTATCTAATAATGGGGGTCAAGTGATTGAATGTTCTTCAGGTGTGTTATGATTTCAAAATTTAGCCATGATCATTTTCAAAATGTTATCTAAACTATAATTTTTGAAAGTAGGCTCTAATACCACATAAAAGTCTGAATAGGTTGTTAGACCTATTAAATTTGTCCAAAGCACAACCAAGAGGGGGAGTGAATTGGTAATTTAAAAAAAAAATCTTGAAAGTTTTAGAAATCTGATTAAAATTTTAAAGCACAAAGAAAATTTTTTCAATATTAAATTTTCAACCACAAAATAAAAAGGAAATTCTTCAACGTCTCGGAATATGGAGAGAGAAAGAAATTTTTTAAATTTGAGTTTCTTATAAATTCAGATCTCCTTTGAAGATGGTGGAGGGTCATCATCCTCCTTCAAGAGGCAGGTCCATTGATGGTCATCGGTAATTTATTAACAGTGTTTGTTTGCTTTCTCGTTCGAATCAAGTATCATCTTTGTCTTGTTTTAGAGATGCGAGTTCGGTGATTGATTTGGATGCAAATAAAAGGTACACATTTTTTTTATCCCTTATCATTAATGAAGGTGGATTACTGTTGCTGAAGAAGCAATTGAAATGTATTGGAAAGGGTACGAATGTGCTGGTGGATATCATGGACAATAGCCTGAAATTGTCAAGATTTCTCAAGAATTCTAAATTAGAGCTCAATCCAATTATAGGTTTTTCCCCATCTTCTAGTTTTATGAACGTTTTTGATGTTTTGAATGATAGAAACGTGGCTGAGTAGACTGGAAGGACTTAAAAATTTACTCTTCTAGATTTATTCTGATAGTAGTTAGCTCAAAAGAGGTAGCTAGAAAGAAGAACTCGGATGTGTGCAAATCTAGTAATGATCAACATTCTGCAGTTGATTTGGAGAAGGTTTACAATTGCAATTTAGTTGACCTAGGCAATTTCAACTCAGTAGATAAATTGACAAATGTTTCTATTCAACAACTGAGTAAGGTTTTGGGGAATGTATGGAGTAAAAAATCAAATATCAAAGCTCTGGATATTGATTTTGGTGATTGTTTGATCGAGAATGGGGTGGTAAAGCTGCATCTTCAAAATGAGTTGGAAAATACTAGGAGGCTTCAAAAATCATTGGTAAAAGTGTTTGGAGAAAAGTTTCCATATAATGTCATTGGTATAGAATTGAGAAGGTATGGTTCTCAATTAGGAAGGTTCCACTTGACATTGCTTAGAATTGGATGGGTGCTATGTTCTTTTGAAGAAGCAAAAAATATGGACTCAGTCCTTTCTAGTGGATCATGCTATGTAAATGAACATATCATATGAATGGATAAATGGTCATCCTCCTTTTTTCCAAACTCTTTAAAGAGACATTAAGCTCAAGTTTGGATAAGGATGCCTAATCTCCCATTATAGTGTTGGGATGAGATTAATGTGTGCAGAATTACTTCTATGGTTGGTACTCCATATTTGATTGATTGAAAAATGTTCCAATGGGGGAGAAGAGATTTTGCTAGAATTTATGTCAGAATCAAGCTAGGCAACAAATTGCAGTTGGGTGTATGGGGGAAGTAAAGCTCAGTTAAATTCTTCCAAAAGGTCAAATATGAATGAATTTTGAACTTATGCTTTAATTGTGGTAAAATATGACATATAAAAAAAATTTGTGGGAGTTTTTGTTTAGATGTTAATCAAGCTTCTAAAAAATTGGAAAGAAGGATGAAAATGTCATTCCAGTTGCAAAGGAGGTTTCTTCAAACTTTGAGGAGGTTGGAATTGAGCTCAATGATGGGTACAAAGAATTTTATGGACCTTAGGTTTATGTGAATTATGGGAAGAGGAGGTTCAAGAACTCATTCTTTAAGAATACTTGGACACAAACTTTGAAGGAGGAAGTTAAAAAGGTTACTAATGTGAAGGTAAATGAGCCTACATAGAAGAACCAAAATGATCTTTAAATGGATAAAGAAAATATGATTCAGGCCCTCGGGATGAAGCGTTGGTTATAGAGGTATTAACTAATCTTCCTTATAATGAAGATAAAGATCTTCATATTCCTTCTTTGGATAATAGAGGCAATATAATATCTAATTCTATTTGTATTCCTAAATATGATAACAAGTTTGATGTTTTAAATCAATTAATTGAGGATGGGGAGATAGTTAGACTTGAAAAGGAAGATGTGGTGTCTCCTTTTATTTATGTTATTAGAAAGGGAGCAGGTATTGATTTCTCAAATAAAGAAGTAAAAGTAATGAATCTCCAGTTGGATACTAAATAAGGTAATTCCTCAAATGTTAATAAGAAAGGTTAAAATCAGCTCAAAGGTTTGGGCCCTATTAAATTGGTTTCAAGAAATAGGAGATTAGTTTTAGATCTAAAGGATAAGGTGGGGATATCATCCCCTATTTTTTAATGTCTTCCATAGCTTTTTAAAATTGTAGGGGAGCTAGGAAGAAGAAAGCTTCCCTATATCTCAAGGAGGTAGTGAAGGACAATGATGTTTTTTTTCTTAGATTGCTTGAAACTAAATTGACATTGATTGATAGAAGAGATCTCGATTTGTTGATTGGTAATGAATGGATTACTTTCATGTTCCTTCTCAAGGTCTGTCAAGAGACATTATTGTTTTATGGAAACATAACATGGCTTCTTTTAATGTCTTGGAATCTTCTCCCCAATTTGTAATTAGAGAGTCAGATGTTTTTAAGAAAGGCAAATGTAGAATTAATTATATCTGTGGAAGTAAGGATGTTTGTAGAAGGAGCTCTCTTTGGAAGAGATTGAATTTTCATTCGATATTGGACTTGCCTATGTTGGTGGGGGATATTTCAATTGTTTGCTCTCCAAAGAAGATATGAAGGGAGGGAAAAGATTTTTTTATACATAGGACTTAATGAAATGGAAGCCTTTTTGACTCGTAGTGATTTATATGAAGTTGGTTGCATCAATCCTAAATTCACTTGATGCAACAATAAATCTGTGGAAGAAAGGATACTTTAAAAGCTAGATAGATGTTTTTTTTTAATTTCAACTACTATTAACTCTTAACACCGAATGGTGGTTAGGCACCTGACTAGAATTACTTTGGATCATTGCCCAATCCTTTAATACTTTTTGGAATCAGTCCTTTGTATAAGAAGAATATAAAATTTTGAAGATTTTTGGGCCTCAATCCCAGCTTCATTTATGGTGGTGATGGACGTTTGGAGGAAGAAAACTTTTGGAAGTCTTTCCCAAATTCTGAATTATAAGATGAGAAGGGCTTTAAAGGCTTTGTTTTTCTGGTGCAAAGCCAAGCTTAAAATCAAAAATCATTCAAAGGAAAGTTTTAACAAAAAAATTTTGGAATTACAAGTTAAGGAAGCTTATTTAGGGCCTCTCTCAGTTGAAGATAATTGGGCATTAAAAGAAAAAATAGATTAGTTGAATTGAATCTTGGTTCAGTTATGCACATGGTGGAGGTAGTGAGCTAAGGTCAAATAGCCATTGGAAGGTGATTGCAATTCTAGGTTTTTTCAAGGCTTTGCTAGTTCAAGAACAAATACCAACTTCATGTAAAATATCAAAGATGAATATGGGATGGTGGTCAAAGATCAACATAAGATAGAAGATGTTATGCTCCATTTCTTTCAAGAAAATGGGAAAGAGAGAAGATTCTTAATGGATGGATGGCCTAAACTGTGGAGATGTTTGAATGAAGAAGATATTTTGATGTTGAATAAAGAATTCTTATTGGAAGAGGTGGAGTCTGCGATCAAGCATATTGGAGGGAACATAGCTCCTTGGAATGATATTATTTCCTACTAATTTGTTAAATCCTATTAGGCCATTATAAAAGAAGATTTCTGGAATGCTGTTAATCACTTCTTCAATTCCAGGGAAAAATTTAAAAAGTGGAAAGAGACTATTATAATGCTGATCCAAAAGGTAAATAATATTATATCTCCTTCAAACTTTAGACCCATTAGTTTTTGCAACATCATTTATAAAGTAGCTGCCAAGGTTCTATTGAATAGGAAAGTTACTTATTATCCCAAAGTTGATCTCGAAAAAACAAGTTGCATTTCTAAAGGGAAGGTCGCTTTCGGACCATGTCCTTATTGCCCAGGAAATCTTCCGCAAGTTCAGGTATACTAAATCTTTTAATGGATTAGTCTCCTTCAAAATAAATATGGAGCAAGCTTATGAATCTATGGGGTGTCCCACTTTGGTGAAAGCTTTAGACTATTTTTCTTTTCCTACCAAATTTTCAAATTTAATTATTGAATGTAGGCACAATCCTTCCTTCTCTTTGTTAATCAATGGCAATTTTACTAATTGGATCAATGCTAGAAATGGTTTTTGACTCTTATCAAAACCCACATTATTATTTTCCCTTTATCACCCTTCTTATTTATTATTTGCTATTAACTCTTATTGAATGCACTTTTTCAAAGAAGAGAGGATTGGAGTTTGTATTTGTCCAAATGGGCCAAATATTTCTCACTTACTCTATGCAAATGACATAATTATCTTCTTTGAAGCTAGGTTGAAGATGGTGAAGGAGATTAAAGGTATTTTAATGGATTTGCTTAGTTGGACAGGATAAAAGGTAAACATTAGTAAATCAGGTATTTTGTTTGAAAAATCTATGTAAAGAAGGAAAAGAAGAGCTATTTCTCATATGATAATTTTCAAATCAGTTAATGAATTTTCTTATTAGGGTATCAAAATTTCTTTGAGAAAACTAGTTATAGTAGATTTTCAATTCCTCATAGACAAAGTGTTGAGAATGCTTAGCATTTTGGGTGGCAAATTCATTTCTCTAGACGGGAGGATAACTCTTGTCAAGTCAGTTTTACTTTCTTATCCAAATTTTCATTCCACCCTTTCACTAATTCCAAAGCTATTTTGAATTAAATGGATCAACTATGTAGAAGCTTCATCTAGAATAAGAAGGACGGAGGTCTTGGACTTCATTAAGTTAACTGAGATTCTTTATGCAGGCAAAAGATTCATGGAGGCAGAGTATTATACTCTTGTTCAAAAAAACCTAGACCGTCAAGAGACAAACTTTCTTGGAGGTATAGTCAAGACAAAGATTCATTTTTACACAATGTTCTTTACCCAAAATACTTTTTAATTTTTCATGTTGGTACTTCAAAAAGAGCATGTTCTATTTCTTGGATATTAATTATTGATGGAAGAAAATTCCTTAAATAAGGTTTTAGATGGAGTATTGCTAATTGTGAGTCCATTGATGTCTTCAAAAATACTTGGATTATGGACAAAAACATTGATACAAGGTCAATATTTGTGCTATAACAAGAGAATATAGAAGTAACACTTGACATATTTATTTCCAACGGTTGCTTGGATATAAGGAAACTAAATGAATTCTTTAGGAAGGACCTTGTGGATCTTTTTAGGAAGATTTAGATTTCATATGATCTTTCAAAAGACAAATTAGATCTTTTCAACAAAATTTTGGTAAGTCTATTTCTGCATTTGCAACTTAAACAATGGAACCAAATTATTCTTTTTTCTAAAATTGGGCTTGGCTGAAAAAATCTAAACTTATTCCACGGTTGGAAAACGTTTTGTGGAGAATTCTCAACAATGCAATTCCTACCTTCCAATTCTTATTATATAGAAGATTGTATGGGAATGATTATTATTCTAGGGGCTGTGGTGAAATCAAATACATTGGTTACATTATAACAAGATGCAAGAAGATGAAAGATGTTGTTCATCAATTAAATATGTGGAGTTTTGGAATTACTAATTTTGAATCCTTTGAAAACTACTATAAATGGCTGGATTATCATAATTATTGGTTCGTAAATTTATTTTGTAACACTGTATGGTGGGATAGAATGTAGTCTTTTGGTGATTACGTCTAATGCTATTAGTGTTTCTGTAGTTTCAAACTCTTAAAATTGTTTTAACTCAGGTATCTCAGATGCTAATAAGCCTTTTAGGTTTTTGAATAATCATTGGCATCCTCCTCCACCCAATTCGATAAAAATTAATATAGAGGCTTCATTAGCCATCTCAGAAAGCTGGGAATTGAGGTGTCTTTTGAGATTTCAAGGGAACTATTCTATTGGCATTTGGTCATTCTTATGTTCATTGGGATATATCCAGGTTGGAGCTTTTAGCCATTTAATCTATCAAGGATGTGATTAAAGATTGGATGTTTGCTTATAAGGGTTTAATCATTGAAGGTGGTAATAAGAACATTATAAAATTTGTGCAGAGTGTTGTTATAAGTGATTGAAAGGAGTTGGGTGATCTCTCTTTTATCAAATATTTTAGTTATGTTATTTTTAATTGTATAGATATGAAAATGTAATAAGTTAGCAAATCTCTGTGCTGGCTATGCTAACTTTAGTTCTTTTATTTGGGAAGACATTGTTATGAATAAGGTTCCTCCTTTTATAAACTTGTTGAAGGAAGAATCAAATGCTACTAGTATGTAGTTTGTATTTTTTTTAGTTATTAATGCAGCTATTTGCTTCTTTCAAAAAAAAAAAAAAAACCACAAAATTAAAACTGTAGAATAATAAAAATGGAGTAAAAAAAAAAGACACAAATATTTATAGTTGTTCGGTTCAACAGCACTAACGTCCACTCCCAAAAGACTCACTCTTTACGTATTGCATTACACCTAAGTGATTCTCCTTTTGCTCCCACAACAAGGCTGAAAAGCCCAAACCCCAGAGCGGTAGAGTACCATCATCATTTTTCACCCTCCTGGTGAAGGCAGAGAACCAACGTCCTTTCACAACCTCTTGGTGTTAGAAGAGTACAATCATCCATTTTACCTCCTAGTGACAATAGAATGATGTCTTCCTTTCACACCCTCCTAGTGTCGGTAGACTACCGTCATCCTTTCTCACCATCCCGGTGATGGTAAAGTACTGGCACTCCTTCGAAAATCTTCTTATAATAGTTTTCAAGAAAGTAGGGAAGAACTTTGATGAAAAAGCAAGAGATACTCACCATTGGGAAACCTTATGAATCTCCTAAATAAAAGAACTCTCACCCTCCAATACCAAGAAACTCTCCTAAAACACTCTCCAAGTGCACTCTCAAAAGAAATTTGTAGTAGGATTTCTCCCACAGTCAATTTTTAGAACTCTTATATATGAATGATAGGAAAAACCATCCAGAAAACTAAATATTTCAATTTGTCTGTCTTGTATTGTATAGTATGATCGCACATCACAAATCAAAATAGTATAAAAGAATCTTTGAATAATCTTGTGCAGAACTGATTTCATTCTCTAGCGGTCGTATATATGAACTACCATTGTACAATATGAATAGTTTGAAACTAAATAGATTTGACAGGTATGATTCAGTACAAATGTATTTCATATATTGGTCGGCATACTATTCGAACCCAATATCATATAGTTCAATTTGTTTAACCAAATCATGCTTTATTTGATATGAAAAATGGTAGAGTCCATTTCGTACTCAAGACATCATTTGTATGAAACTAATTTCATATAGTACGAAGAGTTAAGGAAATTTACCTATATGTATGGATGAATGGGTACACACCCATTTCTTACTCTAGACGTCGTCTATACAAAACTCATTTTGTACAGTATGATTAGTTCACAAAATGGTGAATATGTTTCCGACGAACAGGTATGTAGCCATTTCATACTCTAGATGTCATTTGTACGAATGTAAATTCATTTTAGTACAAATAATTCAAATGAAAATTTCTAAGGAATGATTCGATTAACTACTTTCTAGAGAAACATTCAGGTTAAATCATCTCATATGATCCCATATTTGTACAGTACAATTAGTTTTGAAAATACAAGTTTTTGTCTAATTTCCCCAGGGTGTGTGTACATGGTTAATGATTACAATCACACTTATTCTTTTTTCTTTAAAAAAGCAATGAATGAATTAAAAAATAAAAACCAAAACTACATAGATGATTCCTCCTTCAACAAAGCAATAAATGAAGGAGGAATCTTATTACACTCCAATTCTTCCTAAATAAAGCTACTAACAATAGCAAGCTTAGCACATAAATCTGCTAACTTATTGCTACCTCTCTCTACACAACAAAAGATAACATGATTAAAACCTTTAAAAAAATCAAAGTCTTCTATTCCCTTGAAGTCATTAAGCCAAGCTTTTTTAGGAACCTTCGTCACATTTAAATTGTCTCCTTCTATGATAGCTCCTTAAATTTGAACATCCAATCTTTGATAACTCCTTCAAAGACTTAATAGCTAACATTTCCAATTGACAAATGTCCAAATGAATGCAAGAATCTCCGAAAGCCAATAAAAACCTCCCTTTCCAGTCACGGATAACTGCTCCTTCGGCTTTATGAGAGGATTAATGTGAATAATCTTTATTGATTTTTAACCAATTGGGTGGAGGGGGATGCCAAGTATTCAGCAGCCTAAAAGACTAATTGACATCTCTTAGTACCAATTTTGAGTTAACAATCAATTTAGATTTAGATGGAAAGCTAACAACATTAGCAGCTATAGAATTTTCACCTTCTACCACTTCATCATGTACAATTTTGTTTCTAGCTTCCCATGAGAGGTATAAAACATTACAAAACAAATAGAGAAGCATACCATTTTGTTTTTCCATTGAATCCAACCAAGAATAGCAATCTTTAATGGTGAAATATTGGAATTCAAAAACCCCATTTATTTAATTGTAAAATCACCTATTTTAGCTTGCTGCATTTGAAAAGAACATGTTCCACATCCTCAATACCATCCAAACATCTTGGAGAAGCTTCATTTTCTTGCAATCCTCTGTGCATTAGAAACTGATAGGTTGGAATTGTATCTATAAAAAGCCTCCAGCAAAATAATTCTACCCGAGGAGCAAATTTTGCATTCTTTAGTCATCTATAAAATCTGCACTCATGAAGATTTTGTTGTTTTAATTCAGTAATCAGTCCAGAAATTGTCTTTCCAGAGTTCTGGAAAATTAGCTCTTGCTCATCCTCCCCAAGAGAAGTTTTTATGTTTATTTGTAGAATCAATTTCACCAACTCTACTCCAAATAGTTTCAATAATTCTACCGTATTCCACTCCTTGTCTACAATAAATTTGTCTAGCTTTATGATCTCCTCACCTTGTGTAACAACAAATGTTGGCCAATTGTTGATACATCTATCCAATATCCATTTTTCTTTAAGAATATTGATAGAAGATCAATTTTCAATACTCCATCTTAAGATAGGAAAAGGATCTTTTCCACCATTAGTGATTATCTTCTAGGTAGATGAGATTCTTGTTTTATTTTGTACAGCCTCAATTCTTTTACCATACTTGGATGCCAATACTTTATGAAGGAGGGAGTCTTTATTATTCATAAACCGCCAAGCCAATCTTCCTCTCAGAGCAGCCACTTTTGTTAACGAAGAACACAGCCCGCATCCTCCCATTATTACTGGTTTGCACAATTCATTCCAGTTTACATAATGGATTCCTAACCTTCCATTAGATTTGTTCCATATAAAACTTCTACATAATTTGTCTATCTCCTCAAGCACCAAGATCGGAACAAGCGAGTGTGTGCTATGGAAATTTGGTAATGACAAAATAACCGATTTGACCAAGGTTAATTTTCTAGTTAAAGATATAAATTTGCTCCCCCATGTGTTAAGATTTCTAGATGATTTTTCAATGATGAATTGAAAATCCTTAGCTACTAGTCTCCTTCAAGCCAACTTTATACCAAGGTAATTCAGCTCTTTCACCTCTTTAAAACCCATAATTTGTTTAATGGATTTCCTTTTCCTTCTATTAACTATCTTCCAAAAAAGGATGGTAGATTTTTCAATGTTTACACATTGTCCAGTCCAAACACTAAATTTATCAAGAATGCCTTTAATTTTTGTTGGTGCCTTATTAATAGCTTCAGAAAAAATCATCACGTCATTAGCATATAATAGGTGAGAAATTCGTGGCCCATTAGGACAAAGTCAAATACCAATAGACGATTTTGTAAGAGCATTGGTGAGGAGTTAAGAACAAATTATGAAAAGAAGAGGAGAACGTGGGCAACCTTGCCGGAAGCCACTCTTAGCTTCAATCAAATCAGAAAGATTTCCATTAATAATCAAAGAAAATCTAGGATCAACCACACACTCCAAAATGGGCTTAGAAAACATTGGAGGGAATTCAAAATATTTTAAGACACCTTCAAGAGTGACCCAACTCATTGAGTCATAAGCTTGCTCCATATCGATTTTATAAGATAGAAGGCCTTTGGAAGATTTGGAATACCTGAATTTGTGGAATACTTCTAGAGCCATTAGCACCTGATCCGAAATGGATCTACCCTTGATGAAAGCCACCTGCTCCTTAGATAATAGCTTTGGAATAACTTAAATCAATATGTTCAAAAACAATTTAGCCGCCACCTTGTACAAAGAATTGCATAAGCTAATAGGTCTGAAATTAGAAGGAAGCAAGGGATTTAATACTTTTGGGATGAGAACAATTAAAGTATCCTTCCAAGATTTATCCATATCTTCATGACAAAGAAAGAAGTTAATAGCATTAACAAAATCAACAAGGATTTTACTCCAATAAGCTTTAATAAAAAAAATAAGTAATACAATCACTCCCTGGCACAACATTACCGCCCAATTATTTTATGACAGTTTCAATTTCTGTTAATGAGAATTCCCTTTCAAGCCATGTTTTATCAACCTCATTCAATACACTTCTCGGTACATGCCACCCCTCCTTTCTGCATATTCTCTATCTCCATTTACTTCTGAAAAACTGAATGAGAGCACCTTCTATTTGATCTGGTTCTTCAAGTACTTCCCCATCTTCATTTTTTATTTTGACAATTTTATTCAAGCTCCTTCTTGCACTAGCAAATGCATGGAAAATTTTTGAATTTATATCTCCCTCCTCCATACATTTGACTTTTGCTCTTTGTTTCCACCAAGTATCCAATATATCCATGGTTGAATTGAGTTCAAAAACCTTTGCTTTTAGAATCCAACATTCTTCTTCAGATAGCCATCCAGTGTTTGATTCTTTTGCTTGTAGTTCCATAATTTCTTCCATTAAATTATCTTTAAGAAGATTAAAATTCTTCAACTTGGCTTTCCTCCAGAAATAGAGAGACTTTAATACTCTTTTGAACTTAACATTCAAAATTTGGGACTGATTACCCGAGTATGATTGTTCTATTCATTTTTTACCACAGTTGGTGTTGCGGGATAGGATGTCCACACATCCTAAAATTTAATGAATTTTGAATTGGATGATTTAAGCTCAAGAAAATTAAGAATAATTGGACAATGATCGGAAGCAATTCTAGCTAGGTACCTAACAACCAAATGATTAGAAGAATTTAATTCCATAAAGTTAAGGAAACACCTGTCCAATCTTTCAAGGATTCTAGCTCCTCCATCCTTGTTGTTACACCAATAAAATCGAGGCCCAATAAATCTTACATTGTGGTAATCATTTTTAGCAACAAAAGCTTCCAAATCTTTTGTTCCTTGGGTGAATTGAAACTTTTTTCCTCCTCTTTTGTCTTCCCTTGAAGTGAGACTATTGAAATCTCCACCAATCACCACGGGGAGTTCCTCAGAAGAATGTAATTCCAAAATATTCTAAAGATCTCTCCTTTTATACAAATCTTTGCTCCCATAAATTGAAGCCACCCTCCATTTATTTTTGTTGCAAATAGAGATATCCCCAATTATACATTGGGAAGAGGATTCCACCAAAGAGAATTCAGCTAAGTTCTTGTTCCAAAGAACAATTATCCCACCGGATAATCCATTTGAAGGCACCATCGCATAATCCCACCCTTCTCCAATAACCATCTTGACTTCTTTCATATAAAATTTAGATAATTTAGTTTCTAAAAATCCCAAAAAAAGAACTTTCTGTAATTTAACAAACTCTCTAAGAAATAGAGAAGCACCCTTTTTTCTTGCACCTCTACAATTCCAAAAGGCTAACGAAGACATTAATAAAGGATTGGGGACGAGTTCCCCATAGTTCCTTTCATTTCCATTTCCATTCTCCTACTCCTTGGATTGGTGCTAATTGGTCCAAGGTCCTTCAATTGTTTTGATCTCTTCTTTTTAGCCGAGTTTGATCCACCTTCTTTACCATAATCCAAAGTTTCTGTATTACTGATGGAAATTTTAGAAGCTTTTTCCTCATGTGGTTCTTTTAAAGGAGGTAATTCTTCTATTGTCTCATGGACAATATCTTCATCTTCAACTTGATCACATAAAGCACTGAATTCATTTTCAGGTATAAGAATGGAGCAGTTTTCCTTTGTACCTATGCCATTCTCTGTGGAAACAACAATGCAATTTTCCCGAGCTAAGTTTTCTTCATTTTCTTCTTGTAACATGACAACGAAATCAGGAATTGGACTAGCTTCAGCTACAGTCTTCTTAATATTAATAGCCTCTATGCCTTCTGATGTGTCTTTAGTACCTCTAGACTCTTTCCTTTTCCACTGAACTTTATTTAATGGATTTGGAATAAATTTTTGAGCTTTGCTATCAACCTTCTTCCTTCCACAATTCATAATAAGCCAAAGCCCATAACTAGACTATTCATTGCTTTTGCCATTTCCATCTTGAATTTGTACTTCTTTCATAGCATCAGGAATATTAGAATCATTATTCTTCTCCAGATTTTTGGAAAGATCTTCAATAACTCTACAGCCTTCTTTGATGTGACCAATTAGACCACATTTGAAATAGAAATTTGGTATCCATTCATATTATATTTTTTGATAGAATTTCCCATTACTACCTTCCACCCAAACACCTAGTGGAAGCTGAGCATCTAATTTGATCTTGACACATACCCTTCCAAATTCTCTTCTTCCTCATCGAAACATGTTTCCATCAAGTAAATATGGTTTTCCAACCATTGAAGCAATTATATAAATGTTTATCTTATCCTAGTAATGAGGAGGAAGATTTGGAAGTCTGATCCAAATCGAAGCTGTCAAACCTTTATGCGAGTCTGGAGAGAAAGATTGGGACCATGTATCCATCCCAATTATTTGCCATTAACAAATCACGACCCGTTAACCATAACACCTTCCATTAGATCAGATTTAGGAAAAGAGTAGAGCACCCACCCCATACCTAGCATAGTGAGGTGAAATTTCCTATATTGAGACCATTGTCTCCTGAGTTCCAATCTGATTACCCATACAGGTGGTTCTCCTCCGAATACTTTCATAACTAAAGAGTTACAGAGCTTGTTTGCGTTGTCTTTCTCATTTTGTTCATGCAATTTAACAATCATACCATCTTCAGCTAAGAAGTTACCCAATTATAAATCTGACACTTTGATGTTTTTATTCTCACCCATGCATTGGACTTGTCTAAACCATTATCATGAACTAGAATAGCTGCATCATCTCCACTATCACCCTTCTCATCAGATTCAACATTTCTGACCTTCATTAGATCAGAGTACAACAATTTTGTTTGTTCTATAAAATTCAGATCATTTTTTACTGAATCTATCTTCTCCTCCAGAACTCTCTGTGCATTTACTATTTTTGGACTGAATACATTCATTGTGTTTGGAAATGAAGAGTCTTCCTTCATGACATCAATTGTACCTTTGCCTGAAATTAATTTCTCAATCAATGGCCTCGAGGAAGGAGAAGCATCACATCCATTCTTCTATGTCACTGGAATCCCTCCTTTGAATTACTTCTTGAAGTTCTCCTCAACCAATATGCTCTTACTTTTGCCAATCACTTCTTGTTCTTTCCTTGCCACAAAGCAACCTTCATTAATCACAATACTAATTTTTTATCTTGGTTTAGCCATATGGTTGAATCCAGACTTCTCATCTCTGAACATTGGTGGCGATAGAATCGGATGAGCTGAGGGAGTCATTAGTTTGGTACTTTTGCGACGATCTTCGAGCGTGCTACCGACCATAAGCTTCCAGCGAACATCCACCGCCATTGAATCTTTACAATTCCCGTAAAGAAAGGAATTTGAAATCCCATGAATTTTCAAACCGTTTCCTCAGAGTTTCTCTCACTAGTATCTTTTTTAATCACACTAGTGAGAGAACTCTTATTTAGACTCAAGAAAAATAGAAAAAGTTACACTTCAATTACAATAAACCCTTATCTAGTATGTCTTTAAGTCTTCACTAGTCTGGAGTATGATTTCCCAAAAATATTAGTACAAACAAACAACACAAACTAAATTTCCAATATATGTTAAGAGAAATGATAATAAACATAATAAGATTTTGAAATCCTCAAAAAAACATAATGACATAAAAACATAGTTTTGAAAACTAAGTTGCAATAATTGCAACACCACCTAGCAACTAAGGATGACGAGTGGAGAAGATTACATGAATCCTTACTTGGAGCAACCTTTGTGAACCCCTCAAAAACACCCCCTCACAAGATTATCTCTTTCTACCAAGCACTCCTTCTCCTTCTCTAAGGTTTCTCAGCTCAGGACAATAGGAATAGATTTTTTAAAGGACAATTACTTAAGCTTAAATAGTAGAGCTCCAAAATACTCCTAGTTTTTAACTTGATATCGAGTTTGTCCATAATAATCATCAGATCATCCTATAATATTACTTCAAATCATCCCATCCAGTGAGGATAATCTGGTTTTCTTAGATTATTAGAACACAAAGTTTATTCTGATCATCCATGATGATTTATATATCATCCAATACGATTAGTTCAAACATACACCTTGATCTAGAAGATAGTTTGGAACATCTAAGAGATAAATTGGGATGATATATTTAAAAAAGACTTATCGTCCATGATGATTCTATAATTTTCCTGTATGATTAATTAAATAATCTTGCACTATCATCTAGCAGATAGTTTGGTGTGTCTAGAAGATTTAAGAGAATCTTCCAATATGATTCTACAATTGTCCATGACGATATGATCAATCAATAGAACCTTAATTGTTGCAACCCATGACCCCAAATTTGAGATTTTGATGATGACAAATAATGTCGTTTGAATTATCTATTCATTGAATATTATTTTGTTTGCTATTGTTCGTGAGTACTAACATTTTAGAAAGATTACAAGCTACTCAGGACGATAGGAAGACTCAAGAATGGGTAGATTAGGAGTATGAGTCTGACAATATATTTTGTTATTTTTTTTCTTGAGTCTGGCTACAAAATGCATAAAATTTTGAGCAACCTTGCACACACACAGGGGGAGAGGTTTATTTTTAAATATAAAATTTGGAGATTTTCTTTCTCTGTAGATCGTACTGTATGATGTTATTTCGTACCATACGATCAGAGCTTTGTAGGATGATTCTGTGAATAGATTGTACTATACGAATCAATTCGTACTGTACGATGTGTTCAAATCCAAAACCCTAGTCATCTCTTTAACTTAAGTAAGTTATTTTACGCCGTTCGTATAGTACGAACACTTTCATACTGTGCGATTTATTTTAAATCATTACTTAATTTAATCTGTGATTAGTGCAAGAAATCAAGGCCTAATTACAATTTGAAAATCGTAGTGTACTAACACATTCATACAATATGATGAACAGAGATGAATTATGATCGTCCTGGAGATCATCCCGGACGATCCCTTATTTTGGTCTCATTGTACGGTACGATGTCAATCGTACCATACGATGAACAAAGATGACATTTGATCATCCCAGCCATCCTCCTGTACGAACAGTTGTGTTGTCGATCGTACCGTACGATTTAGTATCGTACTGTACGAATGTTTTTGAACTACTTATACAACTTCGTACCAGGACAAATTCTTTTCATACATATCATACTATACGATTATAAATCGTACTGTACGATAGTAATGACTACTTTGAAATTTTAGGGATTTCGGAGCCCATTTTGAATGTGTCAAAATAGTTATGTTTTTGGGGTATGTGAAATAGAGAGGAAATCGTGGTTAGAGAGGGATTCCAAGGGAGAGCTCTTGAGAAGTTCTTTAGGGTTTGGGAGAGGAAGGAGAAGGTGAGCGTTATGAGGGAGAAAAGGTGTGAGGGAAACACGGTTGCTCCGAACATGCTGCATCTTGCTCCTCCTGTGGACCTAAAAGAATTTATGAGAGGATCTCCAAGGGGAAGGCTCTTCTACATCCGTGACCTCGAGGTACTTTGCCTTCTCCAGGAGGGAGAAAAATGAGAAGGTTCTCTGCCGACGCCCGGAGGGTGAAAACAGAGTTTGGCACTCCGCCACGCTGGGTCGGTAAAAGGGAGTATTATAAGGGCTTCTCCACTTTGCCAAGCGGGGCAAAAGGAGAGCTATTGCTTGTAGAAAAATTTCGGAGCTGAGGACTCCAGGGAGTGGACGTAGGTCATGGTATGACCAAACCACTATAAAAATCCAGTGTGCTTTTTCCTTATCATTTTTTTTTCTTGCGTGCATTTTTCATTTTTAGTATATTTGCTTGGTGAAATATTGTGATTGAACATGATTCCATTATTGCACTTTATTTTCATGCTAAAACCTTAAAAAATATCAAAAATATCAGAACTCTTGTTTAGGTTTTATTTATTGCAATAAATCTTTCACAATTCACCCCCCGCCCCTCTTGTCCATTTAGTAATTTCATTAATTACTCTCCTAATCATTGGATCAATTTAGGCATAATTGCCTTTCATTGTCCAGGATTATATTTATCGTGCGGGATCATTAGACAAAAATTGCAATATAAAAAATATGACTAAAATATAATCGGCGGTTAGACTTTAAGCATGTGAATGATCTTCCTGGATGATCTAGATCATATGTTATGATTATTTAATTATCTCCTCATAATAGGATTACTTAATTAAGGTTTCTATTTTTAACTATTCATCCAAGATGATTTGAAATCCTCCTGAAATCCTCCTATACGATATAATAAAAAATATAAACAATTCTAACTCACCAAATTTCTCTTGCTTGGTGTATCTATGTAAGATTACTTAGCTTCATGATCAACCACATTACAATTGACTCAAGACAAGGTAGAAAAAGCATTTAAATTAAAATTATAGTGTTGACCCAGTACTAGTCTACCCGATTTTGAGCTAGCTTGAGAGTGAGCTTGTGCGCCTAAAATGTTAATTTAAATAGAGAAAAACATAAATATAATAAATTTTAATTATTATGAGATAGCATTGTAAATAAAAATAATAATGTTTCTTATCATAAAAAATTACACGACTTGTGCCCCAATCTATAATAATGAATATGCAATAGAAAACATACATGTTCCCAATGAGTGTGCTATGGGTACATGCATGACGCCTAAGGATATTGTGCAAGAAAAATGATAAACCCATGTTCAAACCCGAATCATTATTAGTAATTAGATATATTTTATAGGGTTCAATATATAATTATAAAGATGCCTAGTAAAAACCCATATGGGCCCCAACGAGCAAGTATTATTTACACACATGACATTAGAGGATACTATGTTGGATAAGAAATGAACTTAAGTTTAAGCTCAATTCTCTTATGTTATGGGGTCAGAGTCAATACAGCTTGAACCATTAAATACATGTACGATAATGACATTGACTGAGTTATTTCCTTAAAATGATTATATTAGGCTTTATATGCTTATAATAAAAAAAATTCACCCGTAAAGGCATCAAACCAATAATAAACTTGATCAGCTATAGTAAATCAGAAAAAATTCATAAGTTTTAATAGATAATTATAAAAATAACCCCTAAACACCAACATGGCCGCCAAAGGTCATGTTGTATTTATACACATGACACTTAGGATGCTACACTGGTCAAGAATTTAATTTAAGTTCAAGTTCAATCCTTCTCCTTGATAGGCGGGGAGTTGACCCAACTTGAAATAATGAACGAATGTAAGAATGTGGTATCAACTATAATATTTTGTTCTATATGTTCATATTAGGCCTTCAAGGATTATAATCATGAAAATTCACTAGTAAAGGCATAAAGACAATGGAGAACCTGTTCCTCTATTGGCAAGTAGACAAGGTTGACCTAGTTAAATCAATAAATTACAATTTCTAATTAATACCCTAATGATGTCCATGTTAAACATATATACACACTGAAGGGGTTAATTCCAAACATTTAATGCCACACAAATACCAATGAAAACTCAATATTCCATGAAACTTAAAAATACATAGTACTTAAAACTTAAATTAATCATTAAAAAGATAAATCCATCCACCCTCCACAATAGTTTGCTAAGGTGGATAAATCTAAAAAGCATTTCAGCTCACAAAAAACTTGTATTTTGTAAAAAATATTACTAGGGTTCATTCTCAAATAGTATTTTCTAAAAAGGATGTGGTACATGACCTCTAAATGGCAATTTTTCAACTAAATGACACTTCTACTAAAATGTTTTGTCTAGGGCTTTCTAAAATAGATGGTTTGTTGCCAAATGACGGTAGTAAATTATGGTCATGGCTAGAGCTCATATGCTCCCCAATAACACAAAATCTATAAGATGCGAATTAATAGAATATTATTTATAGGGCATAAAACCCTTAATTATCTAAGGTGGATTAGAATTTGTTCCCTTAAAAAAATATTAACAATAGATCTACATGGCACCCTTAAATGCTGCAACCTATGGCTGTTGACAAAGATCCTTCTATCACATGGGTTGACTACCTCCTCTAACAAAGTAGACCAATGAACATGATGACCTGGTACTACAGTACTATGGGAACTTAATCAAGTCTATTATCCATCTCTCCACCATCTGCTTTAAGTGCAAGTTAGTAAAACCTTAAAAAAAATCAAAACTCATGTGACTACCATATGTCAAATACATTGTATCTCTTCAAATCCATTTTATGACTAGCCTTAATCAAATTTTTCTCTCATTATCAGGTCGGGTAGTTAACTATAAGGGCTTGTGCATATAAGAAACCCAATATTACTTCAAATTCATAATTAATAAAGATAATTTGAGTATCTTTTATTGTTTCTTCTAAATCTTGAGAAATGATAAGCAATAGTTATTATCTCATAATAGTTTTCACAACACTGTTGGCTTCATCCCAAGCACTTATGAATCCCTTTATCTTTAGGCTGGATATAATCAAATTGGTCATGGATGTAAAAGCTGAAATATCTATGAAGAATCATGTGTTCAATTTATTCAATCAGGTGAAATTATTTTTTAAATGAATTTCCATCAAAATGATAAAAAATGATATTATGTAGATTAACATTCATCATTCTAGTTCTTAATGTTGATCTTGACAATATTGAGGTAAGCATGGAAGGTGATCTCATTCCCTTGGTTGCTTCTATTTTATGCATTGGAGTTGTTAAAAAGTCTCTTGATGTTGGTTATGGCCTTTGTAGTCGAGCCGTCAAAATTGCAAAAATTAGATAATGATAGCCTCATATATAGCAATTTCTATTTAGATTCATTGATAACATGTATCTTTCACTACAAGATAAATGCCTATTTCTCCATCTACCCCTAAAAAATGGCCCTAATTCCACAAAAAATAATTGCTTTTTTTTCTAGTGAAATAAACATAAAAAAATTAGTATAATGTGGAAATTATGTGCTGGAAAAAATCTTAACGCTGTATTAACAGATTTTTGACATAACCATGGAAGAAAAATGTTGTATTTTGAGTCAAATCACCTAAAAATATTTTGTTGGTAATTTTGACAGTTTTGTTCCTTTCAAAATGGCGATAGAGCTATCCATCATAATTTCACTAGTACTATCTATTCAAATGTTTGATGACCAACAACCATAATTTTTGATGGCACATATCGAACAAATTTATGACAAAATCTAATTTGGAAATTCTACCAGTAATCCTGGAGGATAATGATTGTCAAAAATAGAACAACAAACTTATCATATCATTATGTTTTACTATTTTTCAGCTGAAAATCCATTTAAAACCTTCAGTACAACAAAAAAACCACCTTGCCTAAATTATTATAAAATAAAATTTATGCAATTACATTTATTCAATATAGTTCATTTCAATATTTCTACACTAACATTTCAACATTGCCAAGAATATTAATGCTAAAGTTATTACTCATTCAAATAAAAGAAAATGTTTAAATACTTCTACAATAAATGTTGAGTTCTTATACAAGAAAAACTCAACATAAAATTTACAAACAGATGTAGTCTAATCAAAACCTAGATCATCATTCTCCTTTTTCGATGTTGGTTGCTTTCCACTAAATTGCCCTCCATTTTTGATAACTCCTCAAATATTTAACTTAGCAGCATATGCATTTCAACTTGTAAATTTCAAATATAGTCTTGCTCTAATTTCTAATATCCATATCACAAATGAGTAGTGAAGACAAAAGTTTAAATAGATCAAATATTTTTTTCCATCTAATTAAAAAAAATTTACTTAATAACATAGAAGGAATTTCCAAACATCTTTCCAATCTCTCTAAAAGTATATTAGGTATACAAAACATATCATCATAGCTTATTATAAATTTTAGAGGTCAAGTGATATTTATCATAAAATAAAAAGTATTAGCTCCTTGATGATCTTATATAAATACTATACATAAGGCTTGTATTATATGATTACGTCGATATGAAATAAGATAAAATTTCTATCAAGATTATTGATTATCTTAATCAAATCATAAATTACATCCATGATTCATTGGTTTTTTAACAAATTATTATAAATATGATTTGATTAATATGTGTATTAGAAACTTTGGCCACATCTTCAAGAAAAATTTAGGGTTAGCATTAGGAAATATATACCTACAAAGCCTAAAATGAAAGCACACAAAATTAAAAATAAAGATATTTGAAATGTCTTGAATATCAAATAGCGTATCAAATAATAGGTTTGTACTCTAAGTTTTTTGTTTTGTTTATTATCCTGATTAATCGTAGCTTAGATGGTTCAGTGATTTGGTTTGCGTAGAGCTACAGGAATTTTAGTAAGTTATTATTAGATTTATTAGCTTCCATATCTAGTTCAGTGAACTGGTTAAGAGTTGTGTACAATTTTTTAATGTTTTTTGTGTTGCATTTTTGCTTACAATTTGAAATTAATAACTTGAGATAATGACCATATCAAGCTTAACTCAAATTTTTATATAAGATGACGTTTAAGCCCCCAATATATCATGTAATGATTTTAATATTTGACTCATTGAGATTGTTCCATCCACTCAACCTATAGAAATGTTTTGTATATTCACTTAAAGAACAAGCCCCTTGCACATATTGCTAATAATTCAGGTGAAGTATTTGCTCAAAATTGGTGGGAGGGAAATGATCCCTCAAAAGCTATTTCAACTCATACAAACTACAAATCCATCATTTCCCTTCTCCTTATCTCATTCACAAAAATTGTGCTCACCAAGCACTAGCACCTTCTCTCAACGTACAAGCAACATACTTCACTTGTTTGTCCATCTCAACCTCCATGTACTTAAAGAAGATCTTAATGACACATTCCTAGTCCTAATATTCTATGATGATAAGACATCAATCGAAGAACAAAATTAGTGCCATGGTATCATAACGCTGCTTTGAATCAATATCATAGAGAGCTTGTTGGAGATTTCTTTTATGGATGAATATAGGTTTGAGAAATGTATAATAAATATGGATGAACATACACATATATGATGCATACAGATAGTGGTGGATTTTTTTCTTTTTTTGTGGGGGCGTGATATTTAGAATTTCTTTTTAATTATAAAAAATGTAAATCACATAATCAATCATTATGCAACACTCATTAATCTGTTGGTTGGGGGATTTGGCTATCAACTAGTGGCCATGTGTTATAAGGTTAAGTAAGTGATTAGTATATGAGAGCCAAATGTTGCCATGTTTGAGGAATACTGGATTGGTTGCATCAAAGCTTTAAGGTGCTAAGTTGTATGGCTTAATGGGTTGGCTAAAATCATAAGACATAAATGCTTCCATTTACCAGACAGAACCAATAATAAAATTGAAGCCAAAATGAGAATAAAAAAGATTGAGTTGAAAAAAAAATATTTGATGATTTTACTTGTAAAGGTCTTACACTGAACAAAAATCATCACAATAAGCAATCATCATTATTTTTTAAGTATAACCTCTTGTATGAAGAAAGATGACATTTTACCTTTGATAATAAAAATTCTATCCTCCAACAAAAAATGTCATCATTCTCCATTAGATATAAAGAAAATAAGCACATTTTAATGGTTTTTATAAACTCATATAAAGTTTCCTTTATTTGATATTGAATTGTTTCATAAAATTTTGATACAATTGAACGTTTTTCGGACCACATTTATTGCCCCACATGCCCAAATTTTATGACCAATATGATGAAACATATTGATTCTATCTATATAAATACATTACATTTAACTCAATAAACATAATTGATCCATCACTAGCTACAACAATTAGTTCCAAAGCCAATTTGTAAGTTCCCCTCATCATAGACTACATTGAACCTATGTTGTTGCATACTACCAATAATCACAAGCTCACTATCATCTCTATTTCCAACGATTGATAAGCACCATTGAGATTTACTAGACACAAAAAGTATCCCTGAGTTATCCAAGTTAGCTGTCACTTCGCCTTCATAGGCAAAAGAAATCACTGGCAGCACCACCTGCTGGAAGTTAGTGAGGTCATAGCATGTGTCAAGATTAAATAATGGAGGTGCCATCGGGTAATTAGATTTTTTTTTTTTTGGAAAAATGCTACATAGGCAAAGTAGGCAGTGGGTGGTAGGCAACTAAATGGTGTGCCAGAGTCCAACAAAGTTCCAGGGCTACTGAATATAGTAGGTGAAAAGTTAAGCCTTTCACCACCAATTAAATGGCAGTGAGATTGCGAAAGTAGAAGGTTAGCATTTTTAGGTTTGCTAGCATTGGTGTGTACTTCACACCAAGGGCTGGGAAACTTAGTTTGAGATATCCAAATTTATTGGGCCCTAATGGTAAATAATTTGAGAATATATTGTTATACAATTTAGAGGTTTGGAAAATAATTGAAAGTCACCCCTGCCCAAGGCCTTAGAAACCATTTACGTGTCCATAATATCTAGTTTTATAATCTCCATAGCCAAAGTGGAGATTTTTTATATTATCATTGGAGAATTTTAAGGTGTCTTTAATGGAGATATTTTAGTAAAATAATGGTCAGCATATCATTTCTTGTTGAGCAAGTGAAGTTAAAAGCAAGGGAGTTGGGTACAATAGTTGGAGATTCAATTTATGGTGGTTAAGGTGTTTGATTGGGTTGGGTCATAAAATGGATTTTTTGGTTAAAGCAATTAATGTAAGGGACACATTGGGTTCAAGTGAGATCACTCCCAGTGTCAAACATAATTGTGAAGTACTTGGAAGGGGACCAAGGCCTATATTGACAATATAGTTGAAGATAACAAGAGAATAAGACACAATTGTGAGAACTCCTGCAAAAAGAGAGAAACCAATAAGGTTGAACAAGTGGTGGCGTTGGCAGCCCAGCGATGGATGTAGTCAACACGGGCTTGGTCCTGTTGGAAGAGATCCACATGTGACAGCTTGTACTGGCCTGTCCATGATGATCACGAGCCATACTGGTGGACCACATTTAGTTTGGAAGGCCTCGTGCTTGTTATAATTTGAATAAGTAATTAATGTAATTATTGAGTTTTTTCTTTTGCTTCACTTTTGAGCTTGTTATATCTATCAAATGAGCTTATACTTGTGATATATATCAAAAAAGCCTAATTGCTGCATGATTTATTATTATTCTAATTATTTTATTAAAAAATAGTATCCAATAGGGAATTAAAAAACAATTAAAATTACTCACAAATTTTTATTAGGAATGGAGTAGGAGCTACTCGGTAATAATGACTTGATGTCAATGACATGGTGTTCTTCTGCAAGCTCTCGCACTGATACTAAAATTTTTTTCTCTATTAGAAGCAAAAAGGAAAACATATTGAGATTAATATAATATGAGAGTAGGGAAGTCATCATTAGAATAGAACTTTGAAGCTTTGCATAGGATATTTAAACAAAGTGCAGGTGGGGTTTTATAGGCACTGAATTACTGCGTATAATGGGGTTATTAGGTATTGAATTATAAGATAAGTCATTATTTTAAAGGGAAATTATGTTGTTTTAGGAGAGATAAAATGAGGTTTTTGTTCTATAAAGAAGGATATAGATGTTTATTTGTCTTGTTATAGTGTTTTATACCCAATTTTTTTCCTTGCACATATAGAGTTGTGGTGATGTATATTCAAGTTGGAGATGGACAAAGAGAGGAGCAAAACACTGCTCTAGAAGTCAACGCTATTATAATTTTGGTCAGACTACAGATATATAGTGTACTCTCATGGGACTCTAAACCTGGCGTAGTAATGTTACAAGTGGGTTTGGACATTATGGCGTGTCAAAATTTTACACGACCAAAAACCTATCCTGAACCCAGCTCAAAATATTTTTAGTTTGGGCTAATCCATTTGTTATACGGTTCAGGTTCGGGTTTGTAATTTTAACCCATATATAAAATTGGGTTAGGTTTGATTTTTCCTGAAAACTCAAGAAAAACCGAGATTGGTCCGTTTTTTAATCCCGTGTGACTTTTCTCAACAGTTAGTGACTACATCATCATGTCTCACTCACTGCATCATCATGTCACACACATCACTCCCTTATCATTGCATGGTCATGTCACCACTACCAGCCTAACACCATCCTTCCCATATATCTGATATCGCAGTGGCACCATCCCACCAACATTTCCATTGCTGCCTACCGTCGTCATCTCGGCCATGCTATCATTGTCTCTTTACAAGTGCATTATTGCTACCCTTACGGATCGAGTCAGGTTAACCTAGTAAACTACATGAATCATGTTCTGGTTCACTATCCTGACCCATTTGCGAATTTAGGTCGAGTTAGTGTCAACCCATTTGAATTCGGGTCAATCGGGTTGGACTTAAGTAAACCCGTCAACCCATTTTCTCACGTTTAAGTACAATTTTATTTCTTGTTTCTTTTTTTTAACTTACAGTATTATGCTCCTTGGTTAGTTTTTTTTTCTATTTATCTATTATGTGTAAATAATAACATAAGGAATAAAGGGAATATTTTTGACATTAATTTTTCTATTTTTTGTATTTCAAAAATCCTAACTTTTTTCTATTATATTTTCTCTTTCTTATTTGTAGATTCTATGTGGGTTACTTTCCCTACACATTCTCCTGAATGAGAATTTCACTTAAATCAAAAGTGCCTATTTATGTGAGAAAAGGCTAATTGTAAATAGAAATTGTTAAGACACTTAGTGAAATTCACAAAAATAGATTCGTCATATAGATAGAAATCTCAAGCAATATTGTAATGTGAAAATATTTCAAAAAAAAAAAATTAAATGAACAAATTGTAGCAAAGACTTGAGATGATTAGTTTTATTTAATGTAAATTAAATGGGCATCAATAAAAAACTAAATATAAGAATTCATATTATTAAAATTTAAATTATATTTTCTTTGATAAAATTATTAATTTTATCCCTATGAGAAATTCTAATTATTAATCATATTAGTAAAAAACTGAATATATATTTACAAATTTCTTAAACTTTCTTAACATCAATCAAAAGAGTGGGTAAAAAATGATTTTCTTACTATTTTAAATTGAAAGGTCATTAATCGGGAAATGAGCTATTTCTTTATGCAAGTGACAAAAGAACATATTATGGAGAACATATGAATTGTGCACTCTTAGTTAGCTGAAAAAGCTTAAAACTTATAAGGAAGTGAACTTGCATTAAAAGAATAACTAAGTCAAAATTAATATAATCGAAAGGATAGACATAATATAATGCGTTATGGAACAAAGTGAAGAGGGCTAGGGCTAATTAAATTATCTATAACTACAATTCAATGAATTTGCATTTTACTTGAATCAATCTTGGAAGAAAACATCCAAGCTAGCCTTGAAAAATTATTACAAAAGAAGTGAACCAAGAGAACGAGACACAATGTAATAAAAATTTAATCTTGACAGAGACCCTATTGAAATTAAATTATAATAAGATTTATTCCTTCTACTACTTCGTAATTATGTCTTATACAATTAATAGAGGAATGAGTCAAAAGGCTTTTCAGTATTTCCATAGTTGGCAAGTAATAATAATTAATCATAATTAAGAAATGATATCTCAATAAACAAATCATTTTCACCAAATTACACATTACTCTATAATAAATGATTAATACAAAAGAATTTATCATTTCAACATAAAAGAAATCTATTATTATTAATTTTTTAAATCAACTAAAATATAAATAAGATCAATTTTTTAATTCAGGTTATAACATACAAGCCCATCCTCTCATCAGCTCCTCTTTTGTGAATGGAAAATCATTATCAAAATGACAATAACATTTTATGTTAGCTAAAAAAATGATCATATTCATATGCAACAACATAAAACATATAGCTAGACCTCACAGTAAAGAGTTGATTCTACTAATGACTATTAACTAAAGGCAAAATGTGTATTAGATCAAAAAATATGTAAAATAAAAGAAGTAATTCAAGAATAAAAAATTCATTAGAATCATAAATAATGCAATTTCATAAATTAACCACGATGAAATCATAATCTAAATGCCTAATAAAGCTTTTCAAGACTTTATTGAAAACCCACAAACTATCGAGGGACTCATAATATAATCATAAATTTACATTAAAAATTAACAACAAGTTCTCTAAATTTTGTGTACGTTTCTAAGAAAGTTACACAATATCATGATAACTAATGATTGTTTTGATATGCAAGACATATTTTGTAGTGTAATGTTACAATATGATGAAAAGTTCTTAGATGATAAGGATTTAAGAATTAACCAAACAAAAAATGAGCATGTCATTTGTAAATTTAATGAAGGAAAAATTTATTATCAAATGATATTTTTGGAAGATTAATTAACACACACACACACACACACATACATACATATATATATATATATATATATATATATACACACATTATATGCACGTACAATTGCTAATGTTAGCCAACAACATTTAATGATAAATTGTCCTCCAAGGAATTTGGAAAGAAAAAAAACCATTTAAGCTACATATGATTTAATTTAATAGCACTTAGTCTATATATCTCTAGTTTATATACGAAGCCATGAAAACAATATAGAACATGTTACTAATTTTTCCATATATTATAAAACAAATACTTATGTAATGCTACCAATTTAATAAAGAAATTATTTTCCGTTTGGCTTTTATTTTCTATATAAGCCTCGTAAGCACTGACCATGAGTTAATTAGGTTTTGAGTTTTAGAATCCTTAAATGCTAGGTGGTTATAGCAAGGACATAATGATTGGCTTGTTTAGAAATTGTAATGTTATACATGACAATTATCATTTTATTCATTTTCATGATAGATCTTATCATATGATGACATTATTCTCCAATCATTTTTTTGGAATTTTCAAAAATAAATAATTTGTGCATGCAACCACATAAAAGAAGTTACTAGAATCAATTTCTATTATGAGATGCTATATAAACTTTTATAATTATCACAATTTTTTTTTTAATTATTTATATTTTGCCTACCCATGGAAGATCAAATCGTGAGATCAATTTTGTTAGAAAGAGCTAAAATAGTCCTTTTAGAGGGAGAAAATTAGATTAGAAAAGTCAGGCTTATCCAATTTTTGGAACATTATGCCTTCCATCCTTGCTTGAACATAACCTAATAAAGCCAAATCCTGTAAAGTTCTATTCATCATCCTCTCCCAGTCAAATCTTGAGCTCCAATACTTCTAACATAATCTGGTAGAAATAGTGCGGGTCTTTATATATTGACAAATTTAATGAAAAAACCATGAAGTTTCCATCATTTAATCCATCTGTAGTCCCATCGCTATTTCCGTTTAGTTCTAGTCCATTATAAATTTAGCGAGAAAGAAAAATTTTTCTTGTACTATTTTTCTAACAACCAAAATGTTCTTTTAAATGTGTTCTGATCCTTTCGAATGATTCATATTCTTTCTATGGTAATGAAAATTAAGAATGATTCTTAAGTATTCACAATAAAAATTTGAAGTTTTTTTAAAAGAAAAAAGATAATCTAAAGAGCTCCAACTTACAATATATTATTAAAAACAAAAATTACAGGTTTAGATAGATAAAGAATATTTTAGAATAAAATATGAACCAATAAAAGCATTCAAGATGAATCTGAAGCGACACAAGTAGCAACCTAAGAAGCATCCAATCCATTTGTCATTTCACTCTTATCCAATTCAAATCCATCATAAGTTAGTCTAAACCTATTAGAAGATAATATTATCAAGGAAAAAATAATTATTTTAACCATAGTTTAAAGAATCTTTAAATAGAATTAGTATCTATATATCTTCTACTTCATCTCCATAATAGCCTAAGATAATGACCACACTCCAATTTGTTGTATATGTAATATTTTGGTGCCTAATATATCATGCAAAGATTTAAATATGGGATTCATTAAGTTTGTTCCATGTACCACCCTATAGAATTCTTCTGTATATTCACTTACAGAATGAGCCCCTTGCACTTAATGCTAATATTTCAAGTAAAGTATTTGTTCAAAATTAGTAGGAATAAAATTAGCCCTCAAAGGTTGCTTCATCTTATAACAACTCCAAATCCTTTATTTCCTTTCTCTTTGTCTCAATTGAAGCAATTGTGCCAACTAAGCACAAGCACCTTTTTTCATCCTATAAAAAAAACAAACTTACTTGTTTTTCTGGTTTAACCTCCATGCACTCAAAGGTCTCTAGTTATAGTAGTCTTTGATGAGAAGACATCCATGATAGAATGAAATACGTGCCATGGTATTATAAAGTTTCTCCAAATCAATATCATAGAGAGTTTTTTGGTGATTTAAAGTTTCTCTTGAAAAGTGGCAGAGTCATTTTTTTAAATTGTATAGACAAATAATATTTTAAAACATTTCTCCATATTTATTAAATATTTATTTAAATTTATAAAATCTAAAATTTTAGAGGGTTCATTGTTGGTGGAATTTTGAAAACATATTTAAAAATATTAGTTTTCTTTGGGACTTAAAATTGAATTCTAAAATCGAATTGTCTCGTTAGAAAAAGTATATCACCTCGAGAGGCGAAAATAAAATTTCATAACGGTATTCAGATTTAGAATTATAAAATTCATCTTGAATATCGTGACCGGATGCTAAAGAGAACTTCATATGGCCCCGAAGGGTCAAAATGAGATTCTACTGAATATCCAGCCACAATATTCAAGAAGTGTGATCGTTGATTTCACATCCAAAGCCTTATCAAAGAAAAGTGTATCTCCCCAAAGGGAGAAAATACCATTCGATGATAATTCTTTGATTGTAATAATAACGATCACTAGTATTTTAAGTTTTCCCAAAGAAATCCAATTGAGTTTTGAAAAATCAATTTTTAAAATCAGGTGCGTGTGTGGTTCTAAATCTCCTACGAGCGCAAGCCCTCGTAGTTAATTACATCGTAAGAAAATAAGGTCTCCTACGAAAACTCTCGATTAAAATAACGGCAGAAATTTTGTTAGAATTTCTAGGAGTGATATCAAAAAGAGAAGTGAATTTTGGAAACTCAAAAGGGAATGGATCAAAATTGAGCA
>NW_021318830.1:55143-103036 GCF_001605985.2 Dendrobium catenatum | reverse complement strand
AGACGATTGAAAGTTTCTGTAATTAAAATCAATTAAAACACATTTTTCCTTAATTAAACGGCGGCGGTCAGACACGCGGCGCGCTCGGATTGGCGGGATCGAAACCGCGTGACGGCGGGGACACGCGTCGGCCGCGGGCCGCTTCACGCGGTTTTCACTTAACCACGTCAGCGGCGCGTGGCAGCCGTTGGATCACAGCGGGTCTGATCCAACGGATGAGATCAAATCCCGCGGTTGATCTCTGCGGGACAAGATCAGACGGTGGGATTTGACTCCGTGGTTTCTGATCCGAGGGCTCAGATGTCGCCGGACGGCTGATCGAACGACAGATCGAATGCGCGGTCGGATCAGACCGCGGAAGGGCTCGATCTGGACCGTTGATCGAGCGATCAACGGTCCAGAAAACGTACACTCACCGGAGACCGTGAGTGACGCCCTAGAGAACGTATTTTGCCTCGTTCTCTCGATCGGAACGATTATTTTCAATGAAATTTTAAACGTAGATTGAAGACATGAACAGAAATCGTGGGGAATAGTTCGTTTTAGCTAAAACCCTAAAAGCATAAAGCTATTTAGATCTAACTAATGTGAACTAGATCTAGGGTTTTAGGGAGTTATACCGTTAGATCTTCGAAATTTCTGGATGGATGAGCTTGTAGATTGTCCAAGTGAAGATCCCCAGCAGAAATCCGAGCTCGAACACGTCTGGATCGACTGCTGTAGGCTTGGGACGGTCTAGGTGGTGGGTTCGCCGGAGAACTCGCCGCCGGTGACGTGCAACCACTTGGATTTTGTAGTGGGGAGGTAGAGGAAGCTCTGGAGATTCAAAACGAACTGGGGACAGGACTTGAGACGGCTTGAGTAGTGAGAGATGATTAGGGTTAGAGTGTATGGCATTAAGGCCTTTTCTCCCTATTCAAACGCCCCCAGGCCAAACGGATGGCTGGGATTGACTCACCAGGTCCTCAGATGTTGCCAAGTGTCCCTGGGACAGCCAGAAGGCTGACCCAAAGGCTGGGCACGCCTCACTCCTATTGGGCGGCTTTGGGATGAGTGGGGGAGACATTGCCATTTAAGGCTAAACCAGGCCCTGAGCCTGGTTAGGAGAGCTCCAAGTGAGCTTTAGGACATTAAGGGGTCGGCCTAAAGCAGCTTAAATCAAGGGAAAGGGGCTTAGCATGTGATAAAGCCTTCTAGAAGAGGTTTAAGCTTGGGTTTGACCAGGTTGACCAGTCAACTGGTCAATGGGGCTGATGTGGCATCCAAGCAGGTCATGGAGTCTTTCCAAGTGGCTGGATGGGTGTGGCTTGAGCTAGGTTCAATGGGTTGAAAGGTTTGACCATACAAATGGTCCCTTAAGCCTTGAGTTGACTGGTTGACCAGTCAACTCCATCAAGGGTTATGAAATTTTCATTTAGGTAATTCAAATGAGTTGATTAGGTGGATTGGAGGGTGGTTCCAAGAGCCATGCATGTCAAATGGATTAAGAAGGCTTAATGGGCCTTTAATGGGCTTCTAGGCCAAAACTGGTTGACTTGGTCAACCAGTTGGGTTGAGGGGCTAGAAATGGATTCAACAAATTCAGAATATCATCCTGAGTCTATTGGATGTGGTCCCAGGGTTTGGAGGGGTCGATTTGGTCAAAATCACCATTTGAACCCTTAAGGGCTTGTTTGGTCAACCTAGGTTGACTTGGTCAACCAGGTTGACCCAGGGTCTGGGTTTGGGCTCAACAGGTTTGAAATGATATTTTAAGGTTAATGGAAGTGGTTGGGTGACTTAGAGAGGTCATTTGGGTCAAAACACATGTTTGGACCCTTAAAGGGCCTCTTGGGTCAAACCAGTTGACTTGGTCAACCAGGTTGACTCAAGGGTTGGGAACAGGTTCAAAAGATTTGAAATGACATTTGGAATTTGTTGGAGGTGGTTGGATCCCATTTGGAGCTCATTTGGTTTGAAATCCCTATTTGAGCCCCATAGGGGTATTTTGGTCAATTTTGACCTATTGGTCAACTATGGTCAAAAATGGGTCTGAAAAATGCAGTTTACTGTTCAATGGGTTAAAATCAAGGGTCTGGAAGTGATTGGAGGCTTGGATAAGGGTTCCAAGGTCAAGATCTCAAAGGGGTCAGGCTCAGTGGCATAGGCTGTAAATATTTGAAGGTTTTACAGCCTTTGAATTTTAATTCAAATTCTGGGGTTAGAGACCTCAGAATGAGCTCAAAGTTGGAGGGTAGCCTCTAGAGACATGTCTTATCACTTTGCAAGTGATAGACCCTGAATCAGAGGCCATTTGACTGGGTTTTGAAATGTTTGAAAAATCTCTAAAAAGGGTCTTTAGGACAAGGCCTTGAGACTTAGGGTTTGAGTCAGGATTTCTAGATTCTGAAATGAATTTCAGGTTTGAATAATTAAAATTGAAGTATCCAAACCATTTACAATCATGTTGTGATTGTTAATAGATGGATAGGGTCAAGGCTAGATTAAGGATAGGATCAAAGTCTAGGTTAAAATTTGGATTGTCAAATTGATTGGATCAAGGTTTGAATATGTTTGAAATTTGAATTAATTTGGATTTGAATTGGATGGAGTTTGACATTCAAATTGATCACAGGTAGGAATCAAATCGAAATTGGAGTGGATCAAATATAGAAATTGATTCAAAATTGAGGTTGATCAAAGGTGGAGGTTGATTTGAAGTTGGAGTGATCCTAAGATCTAGGAGAGTTCTAAGATCTAGGATTTAAAGGAATCCTAGGCTCTAGAATAAGCTCTAAGGTCTAGTTCTAGGAAAGATCCTAAGGTCTAGAGTGGATCCTAGGGTCTAGGATTAAATCTGGATTTTGGATGGGTCTTAGTGACCTCATACAAAAATGAGGTCAACATTCATAAATTAATTTTTTTAATAAAAATTTTATTTACATGATTTAAATTATATGTTATATAGAAACTTAAAAATTATTTCAAGTTAGAGAATCAGTCTGGTCATGCCCCCTTAATTCACCCTTTTATTTTACTATAAAATTATATCACTTCAGATGAAGTGTGAAATTTCATTAAGACCCTTTGGAAAAGGCTTTAATGTCGATTCCTTTGCGCCCACTCACTAAAGCCTGAGCTAGAGATTAGAACTTTTTTTAAGGATGAACATAGGTTTTAAGAATTGTATAATAAATATGGATGAACATACATGTACATTATGCATGTAAATAGTGGTCGAGTAATAATTATTTTCATGTAGGGGCATATTATTTAGGAAAAAAGTTCTTTTATATTACAAAAAAAGTTAATCACATAATTGATCATGATGAAAGACTCATTGATATGTTGTTAGGGAGCTTTGGCTATCAACTAGAGGACTTGTGCTCAAATGTTACGTAAGTGAAATGCATGTGAGTATACCTAAATTAGTCTAAATTTCTCCATATTTAAGGTATATGGGATTAGTTGTATAAAAGTTTTAAGGTGTTAATTTTTATGATCCAATGGGTTGGCAAAACTCAAAAGCCTTAAATATTTCCATATACAGACCAGAATAAAAATGAAAATTGAAGCCAAAATAAGAACCAAAGGGGTTAAGGTGAAGAAAAATATTTGATGATTTTACTTTGTAAGAGTCTGATACTGAATAAAAATCATCACAACAAGCAGTCTTTATTCTTTTTATGTATAAGTTTCAAGTAAGAGCATTAGTTCGCTCATGCCCCTAAATCTTAACATGTTTGGAACATACAAAATTATATCATTTTAGATGATGTGCAAAATTTTATTAAGATTCTTTGGAAAAGGATTTAATGTCAATGCCTTTAGCCTCGCTCACTAAAGTCTGAGCTGGAGATTAGAAATTTTTTTTAAGGATGAAAATAGGTTTAAGAATTGTATAATAATTATATATGAACATACACATACATGATGTATGTAGATAGTGTCAGAGTCCTTATTATTTTTGTGTGGGGGCGTATTATTTAGGAAAATTTGTTTTTTAATATTTAAAAATATAAATCACATAGGTGGTCATTATGTAAATCTCATTGATTTGTTGTTTCGAAACTTTGGCTATCAACAAGAGGTCTTGTGTTTTATGGTTGCATAAGTGATTTGTTTGCGAGTTTACCTAAATTAACCTAAATGTTCCCATATTAAAGGAATATGTTATTAGTTGCATCAATGCTTAAGGTGTTAAGTTGTATCATCCAATAGGTTGGCAAGACACACAAGCCTTAAATGTTTCCATTTACAAACTAGAACAAAAATGAAAATTGAAGCAAAATTGAGAACTTAAGGGGCTAAGTTGAAGAAAAAAATGTGTATTACAACTAGCAGTCTTTTTTCTTTTTATGTATAAGCTCTTCGGTAAAGAAAATTGACTCTTTACCTATGATAATCAAAATTCTACCCTCCAACAATTCATGTCATCATTACTCCTTAATTATAAAGAAATTAAACACATCTTAAAGGTTTTCATGAACTCATATAAATTTTCCTATATTTGATATTTAATTATTTTGGAAATTTTGGATACAACTAAACATTTTTTCAAGACTACATTTATTATTCTAAATGACTCTATTTTTATGGCCAACATGACAAAACCTATTCATTCTAGCTACATCAATACATTGCATTTAACCCAATCAACTCAATCAATCTCCATCACTAGCTACATCCATAAGTCCCAAAACTAATTTTAAAGTTCCCCACATCATATACTACATTGAATCTACATTGCTTCATATTACCAATGATCATAATCTCATTTTTATCATTTTTTAGTGATGGTTAAACACACTTGAGAATTATTGTCCATGTAAACTATCCTTGTGACATCTAAGTTAGCCATCACTTAGCCATCATATATAAATGCAATCTATGGAACCAGCACCTCCGAGTGGCCAGTGAGGTCATATTATGTGGCGAGATTAGATAGCGGTAGCTCCATTGGGTAATTAGTCATTTCTTGTTAAAAAATGTTGTATAGAATGAAGTAGGTAGTAGGTGGTAGGTGGTTAATCACTATACCTAAGTCTAACATGGTTCTCGGGCTACTGAATATAGTAGGTTAAAGGAAATGATCTTGAGGAAGTAGTTGGATGGTAGGTATAGGTTGATTAGCATCATTGTATACTTTACACTAGGGACAGATCTACCTAGTTTGAGATATCAAATTATGCTAGACTATAATTAAAATGTCCCCCCCCCCACCCCCCCAATAGCAAAGGCTTAATAAAACATATGCTTTTCCAAAATTGTCGTGATAGATATATCCATAGTCATAGCAAAAGTTCTTTATAGTTCCAAAGGAGAATGTTAAGGTGCTTGAATGAGGGAGCCATATGTATAAAAATTATTTCCATATTCTACCTCATAGAGATAGGTGGAGGTAAAGGAGAAACCAAATCGATTGAGTTGGGTAAAGTAGTTGGAGTTGCATGACATGCTAGTGAAGGTGGAAGACTGGTTCGATCATAAAATGGGTCTTTTTGGTCATAGTAGTTAATGCAAGGGATAGAATGAGTCAAAATGAGATTGTTGTTGGTGTTGAACCTAAATTAGACGGACTTGATAGGGATGTGTAGGCCTATGTTAATGATATAGTTCTAGTACCAATAGAATGACCAATGCTTACTAGGACTCTTGTAAAAAGAGAAATGTTAAAAGGGTTGACATGGAAACGGGGTTGGTAGCCCGATGATGGATGTATTTGGTGCGAGCTTTTTCCTAACAGAGGAGTTTCACATGGTACAACTTCTCCTTGTGTGCTTGGCGAGAGAAATTACTGGGTAGATGGACCACATTTAGCTTGGAAGGGCTCGTGCCTGTCATAATTTCAATACCTAATTAATGTACATATTGAGTTTTTTTTTTTCTTTTGCATCCGATTTAAGCATGTGATGTCAATCAAATGGGCTTTATCTTGTGGCTTCTATCAAATAATCTTAATTGATTCATGATTAAATATTATTCTAATTAGTTCATGAAAAAATAGTCTCCAATAAGGTGTTAAGAAATTATTGAAATTGCTCAAAAACCTTTATCAGGCATGGAGTAAGAGATGCTTGGCAATAATGACATGACATAATTGACAAGTTGTTCTCTAGCAAGCCCTCACATTGATGCTAGAAAAATTCTTTTTGATGGGGTTATTAAAAATTTAGTTTAGAATATAAGTCATTTTTTCAGGTGAAGATTAGGTGGTGGAAGAAGACATCAAACATGAGAAACTTTTTTCAATATCTATAAATAGGCATTTTTTACCTATTGATGTTTAAGTGAGTTAATTTCACAATAACAAGAAAATAAAAATTTTCATCCATACAATTAATCACAAAAAACTAAAGTGTGGAAATTAATAGGAATAAACACACTAGAAATTATAGTGTTTTGATCCAACCTGACCTTTTTTCCACTCCCCAAATCTCTCCATTCCATGAACTGCACTAAAAGTAGTCTGTCACCATTTACCCTCAATGTAAGGTGGAGATGCCCTTACAAAATCTCTTCAATCAACCCTACATGGAAGAGAACCATACACTTTTTCACCCTCCTAGCGAAGGCAAAGAATTTGGAATAATTTTTCTCCCTCCAGGAGATGGCAGAGAACCCATAATCCTTTTTCTCCCTCCTTTATATGGCAGAGAACAAAGAGCTAGTTCTTTAGAATGTATCCTTATAGCCACCAATGGATCAAGGTAGAATCTTGAAAAAGACAAGGAAGAACCACAAATGGAGTAAATTTTTGAATCCCTCACAACTCTCGCTCACAAACAACTCACCCTTTCTTCTCACCCAAAACACTCCTTTACTCACTTTCTATACTTTCTCTCAAGTCACTTAGTAGCTAAAAGTCTTTTCAGATAAGTCTATGGGAAAGCTTAAATAAAGAGCCTCTTATAAAACCCTAAATTTTAATTTGGCATCTTTAATCATCCAGTATGATCCAAGAACATACTGTACAATTAAATCAAAATAGTAATTTCAGATAGTATGAACTACAACCCACTAACGATTAGTTTAAGTGTTTATATTGATCATCCATTTTGATTTAGAACATCATTTAGTATGTTTATTATAAACACATAACTAATCATCCAGTATAATAGGTGGTATTTAGATATTATAACATGCTGGAATCGGGTCATGTAGTATGACCATATCTGATTATTTTATGTGATTTAATTTAATAATTTAACCATAATTAAAGTCCCAATAATAGGATCAATTTAGGAATGATTTCCTTATAACATATAGTATAATACATATCATTACTTTACTATTAGAAAAAATTTTAAATTTAAAAAAAAAACCTAAATTAAAATTTTTGACTATTTTCATGATTATAACGGATCAACATATATGAAATGGAACATCCAGTATGTTATAAATTAGACTACATGATTAGTTAAAAAAAGAACTTTTTTTAACTTACCAACTCACTCCCTTGAGTATTTGTGTGCAAAGTTACTTAGCTTTAAGATCCACCATAAAACTTATGACTCAAGAAATGCAAAAAGTATAAAAATGCTAAAAAAATGTAAACTTTATTCTTAGTCTGCCCAGTTTTGAGATGACCGAGGTTGCATGTGAGCTCTGATCTTGAAATGTTAGTGAGTAGGGAAAAATATATATGCAATAGATTTAAATAGAATAGTGAAAAATTCAATAATGTTTTTTTATCATTAAAACCTTAAGTCGTGGGTTTATATTGTCAATAATAAGGGTTTTGGCCTATAAAGAAGGAAACAAATGTCTATTGCTTGGGCTTGCACTTATATTACTCATACGCAGATTTTTTTTCTTAAACTTTAGTTTGATATAAATTTATAAAAGAATTACATTCCTATATATCCAAAAATTTTAAAAGCTATCGACCATCATATTTGGCTCTATGTTTGATAATATCTATACATAATGATGATTATTCAAATGTTAGAAAATGTTTACAGCTTTCAAACGATATAACTCATTTTCAAAAAAAAAAAACAAAAAAATAAGAACAACAAACATAATTCTGATAGTATTTAGAGTGAAAATTTAGTTTAGGGCATAAGATAAGCAATAGTGAATTATTGGATTTTATATTGAATAATTAGATTTTTTATAAAATGGGTAATTCAGTTTACAAAATAGAAAAATCTTACTCACAAATAGAAAAAAAAAATTAGCTATGTGTTGAATCTGATTGTATCAGTAAATTAAGTTGTATTACTGTATGGAACCTTAATTATGTCGGTTGAGCTTATTACGGGGTTTCAACGGTCCTCTATGTGCTTGGGTTCTAGTGTTTTGCATCCAATTTTTTTCCTTTTGTGTACAACATTGTGTCATTATATAGTCATGTTAGAAAAATATATAGAGAGGAGCATCACAATGCTCCAGATTTTAATGCTATTATTTTATTAGTTAGACTAGAGACATTGTTCCAAATCTGATTTTAGAGAATATGATTTTGATGATAGCAAACATTTCTATTTTTCTATAATTGCCTTCCCTACTAACATTTCAGGTCCCCAAGATTAAATTGTAAATCAAACTAGCTCAAGATTGGGTAGAATAGGACTGAGTCTGTTTGTAATGTACGTCAAGTGTTCTTGAGTCAATTGTAAATAATGTGGGTCCTGATACTAAGTAACCTTGCACACAAACACTTGAGAGAAAATTTCTTATAGTTTTAGAGTTTTTTTGTTTTTGATCACATCATCTTGGATGATCCAAACATCATCTTGGATGATTAATTAAAAATAAAATCCCTAATTAGGGCATCCTGGTTAAGGCAGACACAATTAAGTGAATCATCCTAGATGATATTATCATCAGTCAGGATGATTGGCTCAAATAAAAAAAAATTAGCCACCAAATCTTTTTAGGTATCTTTCATTATTAGACATCATCCAGAACATTGCCCTGGATGATGCAGCACAATTATGCTTAAATTAACTTAGCAATTAAGGAAATTAATTAAGGTTTGATTGCTCAATCATATCATCTTAGATGATCACAGGATCGGCCAAGACAATCAGTTCATAAACCTTAGTTCTTCCTAGACGGTCAAAAATTAGCCCGGTTCCATTCGGGGCGATGCTTTAGATGATTTATACTGAATTGAACTAATCATCTGAGAAGAAAGTTTGATCATCCTAGACAATCAAGTTATCTTTTCTTTGTCTAGATACCCATTCAGGGCAATATTCTAGATGATATTCATCATTTTGTACTAATCGGCCCAAATGATCATGAGATCATAGGGATGATCTAGTTATTTTTTCATCATCCAGACATCTATCCAGGGTGATGGTCTGGATTATCTTCAATGACTTGAACTAATCATACTTGATGATAGCCTATTGCCTTGGATGATCTTAACTGATGAACCTTCTAATCATGTAGACTCTTCAAAATTATTCTGGCTGAATGTGCTAAAATTGAATTGATTGTACAGGATGATCAGTTAATCATCCTGAATGATCTTTCACAATTAGTTGCTAATTTGGGCTAATTGGGAGCCCTTTCTTAAGAAGCTCTCTTATTTTATCAATTAGAGATCTTTTGCTACTGCCCTAGCCTGAGAGAGCTAAGAGAAGAGGGAGAGCAAGGGAGAGAGAGAGGATCTTGTGAGGGGGAGTTTATGAGAGATATCAGAAAGGTTGCTCGAATCAAGGATTTATATTATCTTCTCCAGTCTCCATCCCTGGTTCCTTAAAGGTTCTTGAGAGGTCTACTTCAGCAACTAATCGAGGTTCTCTGCCTGCTTCAGGAGGAAGCAAAAGGATTTGGGTTCTCTGCATACTTCTGGAGGAAGTTAAAGAAGTTGGGTTCTCTGCCTCGCTGGGGTCAGTGGAAAGGAGTTTTTATAAAGGCTTCTCTGCCTTGCTATTGGGGCAAAAGGAGAGACACAGAGTTTAGTGCAATACCTAGAGGAGATGCTCTAGGGAGTGGATGTAGGTCAAGTTGACCAAACCATTATAAAATTTGGTGTGTTCTTTCTTATTGTTCTTATGTATTAAATTTTTGCACTTTGATTTCTATGGTGAATCTTGGTTTGGTTATGATTGCATTTTTGATTAAACTAATTTTTTAAAATATCAATTCACCCCCATCTTTGTTAGCCTTGGGACTAGTTCATAAGGGCTTAACATCCCTGCTGAATTTTCAAGTGGTAATAGAGAGGGATTCATAAAAATGAGTTTTTGAAAACTTTTGAATTTCAATCAATGGCTAACTTTAGTAATCATAATACTATGGAAGGTTATTCTTACATGTCCACCTTTGTTTGGCAAAATTCCTTTTGATTTCTAGAAAGCTCATATCTCTACATTTTTGCAATCAATTAACTATCGCATGTGGATGCTTTTTAAGGATGGTTATTCACCCATGTCTCGTAAAGTTAATGGCATTAATACTGTGCTTCCTTTTACTAAATGGACTCTTGATGATAGGGATTTAGCTCAATTGAATGCAAAATACTTGAACTATTTTTTCTGTGCTTTGAAATTAAAAGATTATATGTGTGTTTCAACTTATACTATTGGTAAAGAAAATTGGGATAAATTGTGTATTACTTATGAAGGAACCAATGAAGTTAAGAAACATAGGTTGAATATTTTATTGCATGACTATGAACTTTTTTTTATTAAACCTACTGAATCAATTTCTAACAGGTATACTAGGTTTACTCAAATTGTCATCAAATTACGTACCTTAGGAAGAGAGCTAACTAACTATGAAAGAGTGAATAAAATTTTGAAATATTTGCCTTCTTCTTTTGATGCTAAAATCACTGCAATTACTGAATCTAAGGATTTAAATACTTTGTATATTGATAACTTACTAGGATCACTCATTGCTTACGAGTAAGGGTGAACCAAAGATAACTTAATGCAGGTGAGCAAAAGATGGAGAAAACTGTGGCGCTGAAGGCCAACAACACGGACACCGATTCTTTTGGGTTTAAAAGTGATGATGTTGCCCTAATCACTAGGCAGTTAAAAAGCTTTCTAAGAAAGAGTGATATGCACCATCAGAAATGGAACAAAGGTAAGGGTAGCAAAAATTATAAAAGTTCTTTTGATGTTATTTTTTTTAATACTGGAAGCCTGGACATGTCAAAGATGATTTTCCTACATGTAAGGACCACCAAAGATAGGAGAAGGGTGAGGAGAAACCCAAGTTTAGAAAGGACAAGGATAAGAAGCAGTTCTAAAAGTCATTCTGGGCGGATTCTGCATTTAATTATGAGATTGAAACTAAGGAGGAGACAACAAACTTTTGCATTATGGGTGATTATCTTTATCATTCTAACCCAGAAGAAATATGTGAACCAACCTATGATCAATTATTTGAAGTTTGTGAGAACATTCATGTATCATATAGGAAACTTAAGAAATCTCATACCAGTTTAAAATTAGAGTTTTCAAATTTGCAAAAGAGCTTGAAATTTTATTGAAAGATCACTCCCAAATTGATAGCAAGCTTATGTCATTACTTGATGAGTTTGATGAATTGAATAAAAAGCATTCTATGTTGGTTGTTGAGCATGGTTCATTGAAAGCATCCTACACCTCACTCGAATATGATTTTAAGACTTATATTGATGAATCTAAGCATAGGGAGCACTATTTGAGTGTTAATAATATTATTTTAGAAAGTGTTAATTTAAGGTTTAAAGCTGAATTGAATGCAATTAAGAAAAATAGGACTATACCCACTTTTAGTCTAAATCCAAAACCTAAGAAGATGCATTATAACCCAAACAATTTAGTAAATCATTTTCCTGGTGTTAGATGTTTTTCATGTTGCATGTTAGGACACATTTCACACACTTGCACATTTACCGTAGTACTTATTGGATGTGGAGACCCAAATTATAAGATTCACAGTATAACACAGATTTATTGCATTATTCTTTTCATAATAAGGGACTTAAATCTGTATGGGTTACCAAAATTGATGTTTGATGATGTTGTAGGCTTGTTCTCACAAAAGGCCTCGTGGAGCATGTGGTACTTGGACAATTGGAGGCTCATGACTTTTAATTTCATAATCTTGTTGCTTAAAAAATTCTGATCTATATATTTTTTGCTCTATTGCTTGTTATTTTTTTATTCTTTCTTTTTTATTTTGAGCATTTTTTTATTTGCTGTTATTTTATAATGGTTTCTTTTCAGATGTTTCTATTTGTTAGTTTTTATTTATGGTTATAGATGGAATGATATTTCATGTCTTGTTTTTATTTTTTAAAATTTGTAGTCAATGTTTGACATCCCTAAATCAGTTAAAGGGAGAAACAACATTGATTATTTTGCTTCCTCTAACTTATTTTAGTGGTGTAATTTTATTTTCTAAATAAAATTCTATCTCAAATTAACAATTAGACTTTATGATTGAGATCTTATATATCTTGCTACAGTAATTTATCTTATATTTATAATGTTGAAAGTCTTTTATTACTCAAGTTTTTTTATAATCTTGTCATTGCATTTATCATATGATTTTGATTCTATTTTGTGATTTATTCTTCCTTATATTAGAGAGTGAGTTCTTCTTCTCTAATATCTAGAATATATACTCACAGCTGAGAGTATTTAAGGGTTTTAAAAAGAATTACAGCTTGAAAAATTAAAAAAAAAATAGTCAATGACAACAAATCAAAAGATACGCAATGACGCCAAATTGAAAAAGATACACATGGTGTATAAAAAATCAAAAGTTGCACAAAGTGTGCCAATCAATTGATAAAAGGCATAAAATAAGTCCAACAAAAGCAAGTTTCCGTCCCTTTCAAACTTTTAAAACTTAGAAGAATTCATGTTTCACTTGATATTTTTAAAGGCCTGATTTAGGACTAATTACTTTGATATATTATTCTATAAAATATTTTTCTTGAACCAAGTTTTGAACGGATCTCTTTTTCTTATCCTATTGATTTTTCTGAGTTAGATCTTTATTTTCATAAGATTATTTTCCCTGTGAGAAGTCCGAGCTAAGGTTTTGATTATTTTGATATAGAAACTTCAGAGAGAGAGAGAGTCTAAGATTTTAGAGAGAGAAAATTACGTTTTTCAAAATTCTGTTTAGCGGTAACATTCGCCTGCGCAAATGTCCGAAGACGATCGTCGGCGTTCTGCTGGCGATTGTCCCAGAGATGATAAATTGTCTTCACTGATAAAAATGGATAACAACATGAACATCCGGCAAGGTCAGTATAAGGATTTAAATAATAATTCCCTTTCTTCGAATCATGTTTTGGTTGCAGGAAATTCGAACATCCCTGATTCTGGCAATGGAGCATCTAGTCTTAATTTTCTTAATCGATTACAATCTTGTAATTCGATTCATCAGGGAGCTTTGGTTATTAAAGAAAATTCTAATCCCATTCTTAAAACAAACAGCTTTGTGGAAGGAAAAGGCAAAGGGATCATTCAGCTAGAAAATTCTGTAACTCCTAAAAAATTAAATCTATCTTCATCTACACTTGATAGTAATATATCTTCTTCTGGAATGAAGATCTTTGTTATCCATTTTGTGAACTCAAATGCAATCCCTGGACCTCGTCGCAGCGTGATAAATGTGAATACACAAGATCGGTTTAACAAAAATCAACATTCTCATTTTTCAAAAAATTTAATATCAAATGTAGAGAATATAGTCGATGTAATGCCAAAGCCTTTAACTGCTAATGCTATCAATCCATGGAGCAAAAAGGCATACATTATGTTGGATTTCAAGGAAGAAGAAGTGATGATTTCAGAAGATGGTAAAGTAGTTAAATTAAATCGGGAAACAGAGGAGAAGAATTCTAAAATCCTTTCAAAATCTCTTGTTATAATAATTTTGGGTAGATAATTACCTTCAAGCACAGTGGCATGGGAATTATGGAAACAATGGAGACAATTTGGTCAATTTCACTTTACAACCTTGGGTAAAGGTTGGTACTTATGTTCTTTTTCAACGGAAGATATGATGGATTCAGTACATTCAGGAGGACCTTGGTTCGTTAACGAACACATTGTAGGGATGGAGAAATGGACTCCATAATTTAACTCATCTTCAATGGAAGGTCTTACTTCTCCCATCTGGATCAGAATGCCTCACTTACCATTGCAGTGTTGGGATGAAAAGAATGTGGCATGTATAGCTTCAAGAATTGGTAAACCAATAATGCTAGATGGAAATATGTTCCAATGGGGAAAAAGAGAATTTGCTAGAGTTTGTGTAAGGATCAAACTCGGTCAACAACTACCTTTAGGAGTTTGGGTGGATAGCATGGGAGGAAGATTCTTTCAAAAAGTATAATATGAAAAAATTTCAAACGTTTGCTTTATATGTGGAAAAATAGGCCACATTGAGAAGGATTACATCAAATTGAATAAAAACAATAAAGTCTTGGAGAAAGAAGGAGTCAATAAGTACCATTAATTCAGTCTTATCAGATCCAGAAATTTAGAAAAATTCTACTTATGGGCCATGGACTTTAGTTTCCAATAAAAAGTCTAAATTTTTCAAGCCCAAGATTAACCTAAAGACCCAAAAATCATTCAAATATGTGGAGAAAAAACCATTTCCAGTTACTAAAGAATTGGCTGATATGAATCCAAATTCAGTTGGTTTACGGAATGATATCTTAGGAAGGCCAAATCCTTGTAATTCTACTCAGAAGTATGATGAAAAAATTTTTGATATAAATTCTGGGAGGCCAAATCAATCTAATTCCATCCAAATGGAAAGTTTAAACATAAAGAAGATAGGTTCTGTGGAACCAGGGATTCTTCCTCTATTGGATCAGAACTTAATGACAGAGAAAAGTTCTTTATTATCAGAACCTATTCTAGGTTCTATTGATCCTTCTAATGGAAAGGGTTGCTTGCAAACTCAGATAGATTCTGTTGGATTATCTGCGAACTCAATTATTCCCTATCAAAATTCTGATATCAATTCGTAGATTTGTATACCTTTTATAGATGTGAATCCTGCTCTTGAATGTTTCGATAAAAATATTCTTAAGGTTCCAAATCAGATTGAAATTCATAATTCTGGAGATGCTGAATCAATGTCTGTTGTTAACAATGATAATACAGCTTTGGTTATAGAAATAAGGATACTGGATGGTAATCTGGAGGAAGATCAAGAAAATACTAATCTTGTTTTTCATAGTAATAAATTTTCCCTGCTGAATGTATTACTTGATGAAGGGAAAGCTTATATTTTTCTTAATAATCAAAAGGTGGAAAATCTTGAAGAAGGTGAAATCCTTGATAAGAAAGATGAATGTCATGGTATAACAGTTACAAATTCCATTCTTTGTAATAATAAAGACAAAGCTGTATCTGATAATTTCAACTCCAATTCCAAAGGTAGTCTTCATTCCCACAAAATCAAATTAGCCAAGGAAATGAATTTCCTGGGGCCCCTTAGTTCGTCAACTAGAATGACAAGGAACAACTCTATCAACACAAAGAGTGGGGGAATCTCCCCATTCATGTCAAAATGAATTCCATCTGCTTCTGGAATTGTAGGGGGGCTAATAAGAAGGAAGCCTCCTTTTATTTGAAAGATTTTATAAAGGAATGGAATATTTTTTTGTTGGCATTTTAGAAACAAAATTAACCACTCTTTCTAAAGAAGACTTTGTAAAAATGATGGGAAAAGATTGGAATTACATTCTTCATCCTTCTAGAGGTAACTTAGGAGGAATCATGGCTATTTGGAACAATAAAATGGCTTATTATTCTTTAATTGAATCAACAGATCAATGTATTATAGGTGAACTGGAAATATTCAACAAAGGAAAATGGAAATTGGCTATAGTCTATGGAAGCAGAGACGTTCTTGGTAGAAGAGAATTATGGAGATTTCTAGACAAAGCAACTGATCTAGAAACACCTTTTTTAATAGGTGGTGACTTCAATTGTATTCTATCAAAAGAAGAAAAGATGGGTGGAAAAAAATTCTCTTTCTCAGGAGGACCCATGGAAATGAAATCCTTTATGAATAATAATTACTTACACGATGTAAGTATTATTGGCTCAAAATATACATGGTGTAATAACAAAAATGGTAGTGCAAGGATTCTAGAGAGACTTGACAGATGCATTCTTAATTCCAAAGCCCTAAATCTGTGCAAGCAAGCTTCAATAAGACATCTTAACATAATTGCTTCAGACTATTGTCCCATAGTTTTGAAGCTTTTTTAACTTCCTACTTCTGGCAGCAGAATTCAAAGATTTGAAGATATATGGATTTCTTATTAAGCAGCGGGAACTATTGTAAAAAATTCATGGATAAAACTGGTGAAGGGTAATGATATGGAAACTCTAAACAAGAGGATTAATAGAGTTTTAAAAGCTTTATTTTTTTGGAGCAAAGCCAAGCATCAAAAGCTTGAAGATCTTAAGAAGATTCTGAAGAAGGAAATAGAAGATTTGCAAACCGAGGAGGCTTCAGAACAAAACTTTCCTATCAGCAAAGGTATGATACTTAGAAACAAAATTTTTGAGTTTAACTCTACTCTTGCTAGGCTTAACACTTGGTGGAAACAAAGGGCTAAATCTAAATGGTTGAAAGAAGGTGATTTAAACTCTTCATTCTTTCATGATTTTGCTAATGGGAGGAGGAATAACAACATTATAAGACAACTGAAAAATGAAGAATGAGACTTGTTTGAAGATCCCGTCAAAATAAGAGAATTTTTTACTGAGTTTTTTAAAGAAAAATGGAAACAAAGGAATTGCTTATTAACAAATTGGCCAGAATTCAATATCTGTCTAAACCAGGAAGATCGTATTTTATTGGATGTTGACTTCTCTCAAGAGGAACTAGAGGTGGTTATTAAAGAGCTATGAAGTAACATTGCACCAGGTATGGATGGGATCACCTATTCTTTCTTTAAAGCTTATTGGAACATTATCAAAAATGAAGTTTGGAATGCAATTCTTCTTTGCTTTAAAACTGGTAAAATGTCTTCTTCTTGGAAGGAAACTTTGGTAATTCTCATCCCTAAAATAAACAATCCTATTTCTCCTTCCAATTTCAGACCTATAAGTCTTTGTATGTCCATTTACAAGATAGTTTCTAAAATTCTTTTAAATAGACTTATGAAAGTCATTTATGAACTCATATCAGAAGAACTGATAGCTTTCATCAAAGGAAGAGCCATCTCCAATCATGTTCTCCTTGCCCAAGATTTTTTTCATAAATTTAGATTCTCTAAATCTAAAAGAGGAATGGTAGCTGCTAAGTTAGATATGGAACAAGCTTATGACAGTATTTCTTGGGATACTCTCAAACAGGTATTGGTTTTATTTGGCTTTCCAAGAAATTTCTCTAATCTGATATTGGATTGTGTCAAAAATCCTATCTTCATGATTTAAGTGAATGGCGTAATCTTGGAAAGAATAGTTGGAAAAATAGGCTTTAGACAAGGATGCCCTTTATCCCCTTATCTTTTTTTCATTCTATGCTCTCAATTACTTTCTAATGCCTTTAGATTAAAAGGTAATAACTTGGGTTTAAAGTTGTCTCCTTCTGCTCCAAGGATATCACACTTACTTTATGCTGATGACATATTAATTTTATCAAACACTAAAGAAAATAATATCAAGAAGATCAAGGAGATAATGGCAAACTATTGTAGTTGGACTGGGCAAATCATCAATAACAATAAATCTTCCTTGTTATTCAGCAAAAATACTTGTAGAAGAAGGAAGAAAAGGATTTCTAAGCTACTGGGAATAAAAGAAGCCAAAGATTTCTTTTATCTGGGAATCAAAATTACTCAAAGAAGAATGATAGCATCAGATTATTCTAATATCCTGGAAAAAGCAGCCAATAAAATGAACATTTGGGGTAAGAAATTCATTTCCACTGCAGGTAGAATCATACTCATCAAGTTTGTTGTTCAATCTTTACATATCTATTACTCTACTTTAACTTTGGTATTGAAATTGGTACTAAAAAATTTGATAAATTATGTAGAGATTTCCTTTGGAACAAAGGTGATGGAAATAATGGCTTACACTATGTAGCTTGGAAAGATATTTGCAAACCATATAAACATGGAGGCATGGGCATCATTTCTGCAATTGAATCAGTGGAACCTCTAAGAGAAAAACTGGTATGGAATTTCTATAATGATCCTAACTCTTTACTCTCAAGATCCATAATTGCTAGATATGGTAATAAAGTCTTTCATTCGGCTAGAGGTCAAAATCCATCTCCTACTTGGAAACTGTTTCTAAGTGGAGCTAATGCTTTAAATCATATTGTGAGATGGAATATTAAAAATGGAGCTTCTATAAATATCATGATAGATATTTGGTTATATGATAGAAAATTGGAATGTTGGCCATCTTTTATTGCTACAGACATTGATAACATTCCCAATCTTTCTCACTTCATCTCGGAAGGCACTTGGAATGTTGAAGAACTAAGAAAATACTTTGATATTGATTTAGTCCTTATAATTTGCAACCTGAAAAATTGAGAATGAGATTCTGGAAGACAAAATGGAATTACTAAATTCCCATTCAGGAAATACAATATCATCAATGGTCAAAAGCAAAAAATCTGAGAAGAAGGAAAGTGAGTTAAAAGGTATTAATGGCTGGAGCTGTCTAAAGAAGCTAAACTTAAACCCAAGGATATATATTTTTTGGTGGAGGCTTCTTAATAATGCTATTCCAACTAGAGACTTCCTGCTTCATAGAAGATTAAATGATAACAACCTTTGTCCTAGAGGTTGTAATATGGTAGAAGATGCCAATCATTTAGCTGCAAGCTGTAGCAAATTAAAGGAGATTATAAAAAAGGCTAACAGTTGGGGATTTTTTATACCTTCTCTCCGGAATTTGAATGAAGTTCAATCTTTTTTGAAAGAACACAACAATTATAACGTTTTTTTACAAAATCTTTATTGCTCTATAATTTTCACATCTTGGAATTGTCGGAATGCTCTTATTCATGAAGGTAAAGAAATGGATGTTGGTTTCATTGTGACTAATGCAATTTCTTATGCATCTACATCTTTCTCTTTTATACATTCGGACCACTGGAATGCCAACCAGCCCATGCTGAGTTCTTCTTTTTGGCATCCCCCTCCACCCGGATGGATCAAAATTAACATAGATGCATCTCTTCATTGCTCAAACAAAGCTGGAATAGGAGGTATCATAAGAGATTATAAAGGAGGAATGCTTTTAGCCTATGGACCCCCTCTATTGCATTGGGATATTGGCAAACTGGAATGGATGGCGGTTCGGTCAATAGGCAATGTCATTGAAGATCTGAAACTCAATTCTAAAGGTATAATTGTGGAAGGAGACAACTACAATGTGATGGATTACTTTAAAAATTTATCTAAATTGGATAAAAGGCAATTGGATAAACCTTCTATAGAAGACTTGGATTTCATCAACAATTTTGAGGTAATTTTATTCAATTTTGTTAAAAGAGACTGTAATAAGTTAGCACATTGGTGTGCTAACCAAGCTTAATCTAGTAACTTTAATTGGGATACTCTAGAAGTTCCCTCCTATCTTTCTTATCTTTGTTAAAGAAGGAAAGTGGTAGATTCTCTATCACTTAGTTTCTTATTTTATTTCTTTTTTAATTGCAATTCAAGCAGTTTCTCAAAAAAAAGAGAGGTCCGAGCTAAGGCTAACAGGATCGGTTATTCTACCATTTTTCATATTTCGATGATATTAACTCATTGATTTTTATAAATTTTTAATTCAAACTCATTGATAATTTATCACATTCTTGCTTTGATAAAAAAACACAAAAAACTTGTTTTTTCATCCTTTGTTTGTCAATTCTATCATCTTTTTCTTCATTTAACTTTTATTTTTACTGTTGCATTTGTATTTTTGGGACTTCTCTGATCATCTCCATCCATCTCCTGAATTTCAACTTTTTCTCCCATCATCTCGAATGATATTTATATCATCCTAGACGATATTTTCAATCCACTCCTAAAATTCCATATAATGACTAATTTGACTTCTCTTCTTTTCATTATTCTGGATGATCCATTATCATCCTAGATGATCTGATCATTTCTATTTCAATTATTTTTCATCATCCTGGATGATCCTCCTCATATTGTACGATCTTCATAGCTTCTACTCAATTATTAGTAATTATCCTGGATGGTACACCTATTTTTCCAAGACGATGCACGTGGCATGTTCAATGCACTTCTTTTATTTCAGCCGGTACGAGCCATTATTGGGCATCATCTTGGATGATCCACCTAATCAGCTAGGTCGATCTTGTTTTTCAATAATCATCTGGCTTGACTCCTTAGGATGATCATCTGTGTCTTACCATCCCGGATGATGTCTGATTATCCTGGATAACTTTATGACCTTTTTGACCAATCATCCCGGACGCAATTATTTTATCTGATCATCCTGTGAATGTTCATCCCTTATGAACTTGTCTCAAGGCTAACTATGAGGAGGGTGAATTAGTATTTTAAAAACTTTATCAAAATAAACTTAAATCAAAACATAATTCACCACAATAAAATAAGAGTGCAGAAATTTAAATGTAGAAGTAGTAAAACAAAGAACATACTGAATTTATAGAGGTTTGGTCAAAGCTTGACCTACGTACACTCCTCGAAGGCACCCTATGAGTATTGTACTAACAAAGTGTTTCTCCTTTAGCCCCCACAGCTAGGTAGAGAAGTCCTTACAAAAATTCCTTTCCACCAATCCTGGTGCCATAGAGAACTGGCTCTTTTTGCTTCCTCTTGAAGCGGGCAGAGAACCCAACTCCTTTTGCTTCATCCTGAAGTAGGTAGAGAACCTCGATCAATTGCTGAAGAAGACCTCCCTAGAACGTCCAAGGATAAGGGATGACGATCACAGAAGATGACTTTGAACCATGCTTGGAGAAACACTTGTGATCCCTATCACAAATTCCCCCTCACAAGTTCCTCTCTCTCTCTCTCTCTCTCTCTCTCTCTCTCTCTCTCTCTCTCTCTCTCTCTCCCTCTCCTCTTGGCTCTCCCAGGTCAAGACAGTAGCAAAAGATGCTTATACTTAAGAAAACATGAGTCCTTTATATATATTTTCAAGAACCAACTTTATTCTCCAGGATGATTTTCCCATCGTCTTGTACGATCAGTATAAATTAAGCTTAATTAGCCCGGATGACTTTGGATGATTAGAGGATTTTTGTTCATATCGTCAAGGATGATATTATATCATCCTATAAAATTACTTCAAATTGAGGAATATCATCCAGACCATCGCTCTGAATGAGAGTCTGGATGAAAATAAAATGACTTGATCGTGAGGCCGATCTATTGATCGTCCTGGTTGATTAGTACAAAATCTGCTCAAATCATCCAGAACATTTCTCTAAAAGAAGGATGTACAATTTTTTGTCATGCAAGAGAAATCAAGGTTTTTGAACTGATCGTCTTGGCCGATCCTACATTCATCAAGGCCAATATGATCATATCAATCAATCTTAATTACTTTCCTTAATTTACAGATTAATTAAGGCATAATTATACAGTATCATCCAAGCTGATGTCCTAGATGATAATTACAAAATAAAGTTACCTAAGTCAATCTGCCTGCTGATTCTTTATAATTTAAGCCTTTCATCCAGGATGATACAAAATCATCCAGGATGATATGCTTAATGATGGATGCCTTAACCAGGATGCCTTAATTAGGGTTTATATTTTTAACCGATCATTCAGGATGATTTTGGGATCATCCTAGAAGATGTGAGCAAAATCAGAAAGCTTTAAATTTGATAGAAAGAATCACTCAAGTGTGTGTGTGCAGGGTTACTTAGCATCAGACACCATAATGATTATAATTGACTCAAGAAAGGAAAAAAATACATTACAGACTAACTTAAAGCTAATCTACCCAATCTTGAGCTGGTTCAAATTGCAGTCTTGATCATGTGGAACTAAAATTTTATTAGGCAAGGTAGTCGAAATAAAACAGAAGTGTTTGTAGTCATCAAAATTCTATTTCTGATAATCAAATATGCAACAATCTCCTCATTTTCTATGATGGCAAACACACAATAAAATATAACCAGTGAAGAAAAAATACATCAACTAAATAATAGAATCAAACTACAAAGCAAGTAGTACAGCACACTACAGACTACTCCCCTTTTGAAATCACAAAAAAGAGGAGGATAGTAAAACAATAACAAATCAGAAACTAAATGACAAAAAAGAAACAAACTACAATGAAAAAGAATAGCATAAAAAAAAACTAGTAAAATGATGGCCCCTGATTATCTGAAGGAGGAGGTGGTGGAGGTGGCTGCTGAAAGTAGCTAGACAGCGAGGTGAACAGTGCTTTAAACTAGGCTATATTTTGATCGTGCTTCTACTGCTAGTGTGCTATAAAAGTGTCAAGACGATCTAAGTCCTCCACTCGATACTGCTCATAACGGGCTATGTCCTCAACATGTTGCTGCTCCTGTGTAGCAACATAAGTGTCGAAATCAGCCTCCCACTGGTCAAAATGCTCCAGTAGATGATCCAGCTGGGATTGCGGGCGGAGCGGAATAGATGCAGGAGTAGGTGTGGGAGCCTCCTCCTCTTCAGCCCCCTTAGGTTCCTTATCCCCTGGGTGGTGATGAGTACTATGAAGGACATGGAAATAATTATTGGAGTAGAAGATAGGCTAAAAATTTGGAGGAGCACGATAATATCGATTGTATGTAGATTCTAGGACATAAGCAATGATGTATCCTAGGGCTAGATTTGGCTTTCTCCTATGTCCTGAGTCACGAATTATGGTCACATGTTTAATGTAACAGAAAAGAAAATCAGTAGCATTAAATTCACGATGGACTAGAATATAGAAGGTGGTGATCAAAAGAAGAGGAGTAACATGGATGCGATCACCAGGTTTGGGAATTATGGATGTGCGAAGGACATGTTAGACAGTCCTAGCATCTTTAGGTAAAGATCTAGTCTTGCTAACATGAAAGTGGGTAGTAGTGTTTCAAATAAAAATGATTGGCCAATGCCCAATCATAATCAAGATCGAAGCAGAGTGTGAAGCTTATCTCCTGTGGTGGAGAACTATAAAAATTCTGCACAATCTTGGTATGTAATCTCGACAGGGCGTTGATTCACATACGAGCCAAGAGAAGTGAATGTATAATTTATTCTAACGCTTGTAAAAAGTTAAAATAAGAGCTCAAAATTAAATGGGATTGCGAGCGTTAGAATAAAATAGAGAGAGGAGTGAGTGAAAAGGTCGAGTATCGAATAAGAGAGATGGTTGGGATTGATTGACCAAAACACAGTGATACTAGCTAATTTATAGCGATGACAGGTGGCTTGATCATCCACCTCCATGAAGTGAGGGTCAAATGTGTCCCTCGAGGAACTGCCCAAAACTTGGTGAGAGCGCTTGCCTCCTTCCATTTGCACAAAATATGGAGAATGGAGAAAGTAGAATGTAAGTGGAAGGAAAGGATGTGAGAAAAATGGTTGGAAAGGCTTGGTATTTAAAGAATCGGCCAGATCATCCAGGATGATCGCAGGATCGTCCAGGATGATCTGGTGCAATAATTGTGATTGAATGATTGGTTAAAAAGGTGGTCGTATCATCCAGACCGATCAGATATCTTTCAGGATGATAAGACACAGGTGATCGTCCTGAGGCGATAATCCGGGTGACCGTTAAAAAAGAAGATCATCCAGGATGATAGGTGGATCGTCCAGGATGATAGGTGAATCATCCAAGATGATGAGCAATAATGGATCATACTGACCAAATTTAAAACATTTAAAAGCACTTCCACGTGTATCAACCAGGATGAACAGGTGGATCGTCTAGAACTATTCTCTAATAATGGATCATACCGGCCAAATTTAAGGCTTATTAAATGTATGTACACATGGATCATCCAGGATGAATAGTGGATCATACGAGATGATGACCAATAATTGAGCAAACAGTGAAAGCATCATCCAGGATGAAAGAGAATCATCCAAGACGATCGAAGATGATTGAAGCAGAAGACGATCAGATCGTCCAAGATGATACGGTATCGTCCAGGACAATAAAGAGTAAAAAGGTCAAAATAATCAGTAGATGGATTTGAAAGGTGAAATGAACCGATCGTCTAGGATGATGTGAAAAAAAAGTTTAAAATAGAGGATGGATGGAGATGACCAGACAAGGCTCAAAAATAGTAAAATCAAGTGAAAATGATAAAAATTATATACGAAAAAGACATAAAATAAGGATTTTTTTAATTAAGGCATGAATATGACATAATCTCCATGTGATTGATTTTAAGAATTTGTAAGTCAATGAGTTAACAATGTCAAAAATCCAAAAAAATGGTGAAGTATCCGATCATGTTAACTCTTAGCTTGGACTTCTTTCTGGGCAAAACATTCTATGAAATCAAAGACCTAACTTATAAAACCAATTGCATAAGAAAAAGAGTTCTATTCAAGACTTGGTTTCAGAAATATATCTTATAAAATACTGTATCAAAGTAATTTGTCACAATCATAAAATTTGAAATCAAGCCTTTGAAAAACTCAAGTGATACATGAATTCTTCTAAGATTTAAAAGTTTGGTAAGGAGAGGAGAGCTTGCTTTTTATGGGCTAATTTTATGCCTCTTGTCCATTGGACGGTGCACCTTGCACATCTTTTGAAAAAAAATTTTGATGATTTTTTGATACACTTTGTGTATATTTTTTAATTTTGGCGTCATTGCACATCTTTTGTTTTTGGCATCATTTGCCACTTTTTTTTTGCATGCTATATTCTCTTTCAAAAACTCTTACAGATTCATAATTGTGAGTATATCTTCTAGATTTTAGAGAAGAAAAACTCACTCTCTAATATAGGAAAGAACATACCACAAACTAGAATCAAAAGTCACATAAGAAATCCAATGACAGGATAATGAGAAATCTTGAAGTAACATAAAGACTTTGATCATTATAAATATAAGCTAGATTACTATAGCAAGGTAGAAAAGATCTCAATTGCCAAATCCAGTTGTTAATTTGAGATAGACTTTTGTTTAGAAAAAAATTACCACTAAAATAGGTTAGAGAAATAGACACAATTAACAAAATTTTTACCCTTTAACAGATTATGAGATGTAGAGCATTGACTACAAATTTTTAAAAACAAACATAATGTATAAGATATCAATTCAGCGATGATTAGAAAATAACTTAAAGCATAAAAAAAATAAAGCACTAAAAACAGAATCAGCTACAAAAATAAATAAAGAAAAAAACTACAAAAATAAAGCAACAGAAGTAAAAATAAACAGCAAATAACAAATCAGAAATCAGTAGAAATCAAGTTCATGCATTAATGTTAATCACACCCAACCTGGTCCTTAAAGTGCTAAAAGTGTCGAAGGCCAGTGGTTTAGTAAAAATATCAGCCACTTGATTCTCAGTTGCCACATGGTGTAACTCAATATCTCTCTTGGTCACATGATCTCTAATAAAGTGATGTCTTATGTCAATGTGCTTAGTCCTGGAATGTTGGATAGGATTCTTAGAAATACAGATGGCACTAGTGTTGTCACAATGAATTGAGATTGTGCCTACAGGTAATCCAAAATCCAATACCTATTATTTCAACCAAAGGACTTTGGCCACACAACTTCCTAAAGCAATATACTCAGCTTTAGCAACAAATTTTTGCTTTCTACTAGACCATGAGACTAAACACTGTCCTATGAATTGACAAGTTTCAAAAGTACTTTTTCTATCCACCTTACATCCTACGAAATCATAATTAGAATATTCAATAATCTCAAAAGAAATGCTTTGCCTAGGGTACCAGATACCTAAGTTTTAGGTCCCTAAAAGGTATCTAAGAATTCTCTTAACTACAGTCAGGTGGGATTTCATAGGATCAGCTTGAAATCTAGCACAATGACAAATACTAAACATAATTTCAGGTCTGCTAGCAGTCAGGTAAAGTAAAGATCTAATCATCCCTCTGTACTTCTTTCGATCAATTGATTTTCCATTAGGGTCCTTGTCCAACTGAACACTTGATATCATGGGAGTATTAATTGCTTTGTCCATTTCATATTTCTTCAAAATGTCCTTTATGTAATTTAATTGATTCAGAAAGGTTCCATAATCTAATTATTTTATGCTAAATCCCAAAAAGTTGGATAGCTCTCCCATCATACTCATCTCAAACTCTGTACTCAATATTTTAGAAAAATCATCATGCAACCTTTTATAAGAAGATTTAAAAAGTATTTCATCAATATAGATCTAAACAAAAGTATTTCATCAATATAGATCTGAAAAATCATCACACAATGAGTAAAAGTCTGTCTACGCTCCCCTTAACAGACTCCCTCTCTAGTAAAATTGTGCTAAGCCTCTCATACAAAGCTCTGGGTTCCTGCTTTAATCCATATAAGGCCTTTTTTAATTTAAAAACATGATTTGGAAATTGGAAACTCTGAATACATAGGAGTTGTTCTACAATCACACCCTCTTTTACTATCCCATTTAAAAAGGAACTCTTAACGTTCATTTGAAAAAACTTAAATCCCTTATAAGAAGTAAAGGCTAATAGCACTCTAATGGCTTCCAATCTAGCTATAGGGGCAAAGGTCTCCTCAAAGTCTATCCCTTCTATTTTGTTATACCCCATAGCCACTAATCTTATCTTATTCATAACCTCAACTCCAGAATCATTCACCTTATTCTTAAAGACCCATTTGGTTCCAACTACACTTTGTCCCTTTGGTCTCTCTACAAGCTCCCAAACATCATTCCTTACAAGTTGGTTCAACTCCTCTTGCATGGCTAGGATCCAAAACGCATCAGAAAGGGCTTGATTGATGTTGGAGAGTTTATTCATTGAGATAAAGGTAGAGTGATTCACCTCCTTCTTAAGTCCATGCCTAGTCCTAACTCCTTCAGAAGGGTCTCTTAAGATCAGTTCTTTGGGGTGACTCGAAGAGTATCTCTAATCTCTAGGCAAGGTATGTGTTGTTTCAACCCTTTCCTCCAGATATATATTTTCTACTCATTGGGTAATCTCACCTACTCCTTCAATGTTTTGGGGCACTACTCTCTTCTCTAATTTTTCACCTCCAATGGTATTCTCTCCAACTCAATCTTCCTCCTCAACTCTAGACTTCCTAGGATAAGATTCATCAAACACTACATGAGTAGTCTCCTCTACCACCAAAGTCCTCCTATTAACACCCTAAAAGACTTCCTGAGACTAGAATATCCTTAGAACACTCCTTCATCAGATTTTGGGTCAAACTTTCCTAAGTGAGACTTCCCATTATTATGAATGAAAACCTTGCAACTAAAGACATGAAGGTGGGAAAGATTTAGTGTTCTACCCTTAAGGATGTCATAGGGTGTCTTATCAAGTTTGGCTTTAACATTTACCCTATTCAACATATAACAAGCTGTGTTAATCGCTTCAGCCTAAATGTATTTTGGAAGTGAATCCTCAGCTAGCATGGCTCTAGAGGCTTCCACTAAGGTCCAATTCTTACTTTCAGCTACCCCATTCTCCTAAGGGGTCCTATTGAGCTGAGAAGTTATGGCTAATCCATTTATCCTCATAAAAGTCTCAAAATCTGTCATTTTTAAACTCCCCCCCATGGTCACTATGGATGGTAAAGATCTCACAACCAAACTTTCTCCAAATCCAAGTGAAGAAGGCTCTAAACTCATCAAAAGACTTATTCTTATGGAAAAAAAATCTAATCCAAGTAAACCTGGAGTAGTCATCGACAATCTCAAAACTATAGACTTTACCTCCTAAGCTTGTAGTGCTAATAGATCCAAAAAAATCCATGTGAAAGACTTTTAAGGGTTCAGAGGTGCTAAATTCCTTAATGGAGTGAAATGTGGAGTGGACTTGCTTTCCTAATTGGCAGGCATCACAAAGTTGATCTTTTGAAAACTTAAGCTTGGGGACACCTCTAACCAGGTCTTTTTAGCTCACTTTCATAAGGATTTTTATACTGGCATGACATAATCTCCTGTGCCGCAACCATGAATCATCAACATAAGTTTTTAAGCAAAATAAAGCAGTACATTTAATATTATTCAAATCAAGCAAATAAACATTATTAATCTGCTTGCCCTATAAAACAGTGTTATTATTTAAGCTTATGATGCAAGAGTTAGCCATGAATTTAATGATGAAGCCTTTATCACATAGCTAATTGATGGTGAGTAGGTTGTGTTTCAGTCCATCTACAAGCAACACTTTTTCAATCAAAAGGTTCTTGGAGTTTCTAATTATATCTGTGCCCACCATTTTCTTGGTGGTGTTGCTTCAAGAGTCACCTTGCCTCCAGCCCTGGCCTCCAGCAAAATGAATTGATTAGCATCTCCAGTCATATGTGGTGAGTATCCACTATCTAGGTACCAAATGCTCTCACAAGGCCTTTTGTGAGAGCAAGCCTACAAAATCATCAAATGTCAGATTTAGGAACCAAAACAAGTTTGGGCCCCTTCTTATGAAAAATAGAATGTAACACATGTGTGTTATGCTGTGAATCATACAATTTGGGTTTCCACACCCAATTTATACTATACTAAATAGTGCAAGTGTGTAAAATGTGTCCTAGCATGCCACATAAAAAATATATAACACCAGGAAAAGATTTCTTAATTTTTTTAGGTAGTAGTGCTTCCTTTTAAAGTTTTGAAATGCATGCAATGGTTTATTTTCACAAGCTTTGAGAATAACAATTGAAATTTTGTTAAGGATATTAGGCCCTATGAACCGGTCCCAAGACTAAATAAAAGAGAGGTGAATTGGTAAAAAATATCTTTCGATCAAAACACAAACCAAAAACAATATCACCATAAAGAAAACACAATGTGCAAAAATTAAATGTAGAAGTAATAAAGAAAAGAACACACCAAGTTTACAGTGGTTCGGTCAAACTTTGACCTACGTCCACTCCATGGGGGCACATTCCAAGTATTGCACTAAACTAAGTGTCTCTCCTTTAGCCCCCACAACTAGGTGGAGAAGCCATTACAAAATCACTTCCACCTTCTCCAGTGCAGTAGAGTAGCCGAGTCCATTAACACCAAAGAGATCTTCTTCTTTGGTGAACATCCCTCAAGACAAGCCTTGAATCCGATGGTATTAAGGTGCAATCCTGCCAGAGCAACCATGTGGAATCCCCCCCACACTGCCTTGAGTCCCCCCTCAAAGGATCTTCTCCCTCTCAGACTTCACCCATTCCTCACTCCCTTTCAAGCTCTCTCTTCAAGTTTTCCCCAAAATAACGAAGCTATAATAGCTTCTAAAGATGCTCTTCATGAGAAAGTGATAGGTACTTAAATAGATTTACAAAATCATCATTATAATCCAGGATGTTAGGCATATCATCCTGGCTAATTAGTACAAATTAAGCTCAATCAGCCTAAGATGATTTGGGATGATCAGAAGAAAATTGTTTACATCATCCAGGCCGTTACAATATCGTCCTGGCAGATTAATTTAAAACCAAGAACAATCATCCTAAACATCTCTCTGAATAGATGCTGGCCAATGTTAATCATCTAGGACATCATCCCAGCCGATCCTGCAATCGGTCCGGCCGATGTGATCGGATCAATCAACCTTTAATGCTTTCCATAGATACCTGATTAATTTAGGAATAATTGAGTTAGATAATCCCAAATGATGTGGATATCATCCAGGTCGATTTCCTAAAACAAAGAATACCTTAATTGATCATGGCGATTGATTCTTTCTTAATTGAGCCTATCATCCTAGCTGATACACGTATCGTCCTGGCCGATCGGCTTAATCATGGCTGCCTTAATGAGGATGATGCCCTGATTAGGGTTTCTTCTTTTAAAGCGATCATCCAGGCCGATATAAATATCATCCTGGATGATGTTACCAAAAATAGTAAACTCTAAGGAATAGTTAAAATTTCTTCCAAGGTGAGTATATGCAATATTACAAAGCATCTGGAGCCACACCAAATATAATAGACTCAAGAAAGGAAAAAAGGTTACAAACTGACTCAGACCTAGTCTACCCAATCTTGAGCTAATTCCAAATTGTAGTCTGATCTTGTGGACCTGAAATGTTAGTTGATAAGGCAGTCGTAGAGAAATAAGAGTGTTTGCTATCATCAAAAACATAAACCATGAAAATAGATCCACAACAATCTCCCCCTTTTTGATGATGGCAAACATTATGATTTGAATTTTGTAAAAGGGAAACATTTTCTCCTAATCTCCCTCTCACTAAAATAAAATTTCAAAAATATGGGAGATAAAAAAATTTGTTGTTTTTAATTTTTTTTAAAGAAAAAAATATAAGAAAAATGAAACAAATTCAATAGTACGTTCTCCCCCTTTTGACATTATAAAAAAGAGAAGGGCCACAAATAATAAAAATGATTAAAAGACAAAAATTGATCCCTGATATGGTTAACAAAATAAAAATTCTTAAAAATGAGAAAGTTACCTCTTAGTTTTAATCAAAAACTTAGTAGAATTGTATTGACAACGCAAATCCCGAAAAATGTTAGAAATTCATAATTTGATAATCCAAACTCAAGTTCTTTTAAAAGGCTCAAAAAAATTTTAATTCAATATCTAAATCAAGGAATAATTTAGAGAAAGAAACAGACATTTTTCAAAACTCCATCCAAAAAATATATCTGGTAGAAGATTAATACATGAATTGTTGAATCATGAATCAAGATTTTCAAACTCAAGTATCAAAAGTATCAAGGGTTTTCTTAAGCTTTAAGAAGTTCAAGAATGGTAAGCATTAAATTTTATGGGCTCATTTTATGCCTCTTGATAATTGGTTGGCACTCTGCGCATCTTATGATTTTTGATACACTTTGCGTATTCCCCTTTTTTTTTTCAATTTGGCATCTTTCAGCATCTTTTATTTTTGACATCATTGGCTAATTTTTTGAATATTCTACCTTTCTGAAATCTTAAAAACAAAAGTAAACCCATCCTATTGACAAAGCGAATTTGTTGATTAAGAAAATTTTTAGTTGGATTCAACAACTTGCAAAAGATCCCTATACAATAACTAAATATAGAGAGATAAAAAAATTTTAGTTTCAAAGACTAATTTAAAATATGAAAAAAGATTTCAAATTAAAAGTAGAATAATCTTTTTTAGGAAACATATATTTGAGAGTCAAAAACATGAATTTCCTTCCTTTGACTATTTTTAGAGAAGTCAAACATAATTTTTATAAGAATGCAAGGAAAAAAATAGGAGGTAGGTTTTTCATTTTTAAAATGGTAAACATGTTTGTTGATCAGAGACAATAAGATTTAATGGAAAAAGAAAAGAAAGAAAAATAAAAAATAGAAAATCACAAAAATAAAAAAACAAACAAAACATGTAAAAAAAAGAAACACAAAATAATTTAAGCATTATCTTACTCCTGATAAGATGATTCAGAAACAAGACTTGCCCAAGAATTTTTTTGCTTTTCATTATTTCCCCAATTTATAATTTTCTTTTCTTTACCTTTCTCTCTTTTAGGATGAGTTCTCAAATTAGGGCACTGATTTTTCATATGTCCAAGATTCTTGCATCCGAAGAAAATAACGTCAGATATAATCTTTCTCTCTTTTAATTTGCTTGACTAGTTATTGATTTCATCACCAACTAAGCTACATTTTTCTATATCTTCACCTTTTAGCACTATCGTTTCACCTGCATCCAAAAGTCTTTGACCCAAACTTTGCTCGTATGCAATGAGTGAGCCAATCAAATTATCAATAGAATATTCATTCAAATGTTTTGATTCACAAATAACAATGAGTTTAGCATCAACCTTATCCAGTAGACAATAAAGAATTTTATTAACTTTTTTAAAATTTGAAAATTCTTTACCTAAAGCATGCAATGATGTTACAATTTGAATAAATCTAGAATACATGTCTAAGATTATCTCATAAGGTTTCATGCAAAATAATTCATAATCATGCATTAAAATATTCAACTTGGATTGCTTGATATTTTTTTTTTGGGAAAATTAGGGGCCTTAGCCCATTTCATTCAAAAAGGAAGGAATTATAGTAAGTAAAAAGTCTGCAAGTACACCAAACTGGCAGCGGACACAAAACCTATCAGCAATTAGCTGCTTAAAAAGGAAACCTATAACAAAATTAAGGAAAATAAAAAGGACTCAAAAATGCATTATACATGAAGATCACCTAGGCAACAAAATTCATCCAAAAGGATGGTGGTTCTGCTGGTTGCCGGAAGGCCATCCAAGGGGATAAGTAGAAATAATGCGCTCATCATTATCCTTCAAAAAGGCAATAACGGTTTGCCGACAATGGCCCTCCAGGGAATGCTGATTCACGGGAAGCAGTAGAGCCCTCATCCAGCAGGGCAACCCCCAAAAGGTAACAGAGGCTAGATAATCCAATGTAACAACAATCATTTCCACTTGACAGTTTTAAGATGCACAACACGTTTTATTATGGCAATAATAGTGTTCTGACAGTCAATAGAATTGCCAAATAACATGTCATTCCAAGCACACCAAATATAGTATACAATAGTAGAAAGAAACAGAAAGCAGATGTTCTTCCTGCTCCTATCAAAATCCCATTCATCAATGTAATGAAAGGCTTGTCCAAGATTTGGTCTTAACAACATACAATTCAAGCAGGGAAAGACCTTCACAAGCACTTGGAAGGAAAATTCGCATTCGAAGAATAGGTGGTTGTGGTTATCCTCGGAAGAGTGACAAAAAGCACAAAGAAGGTTGACAGCCAAACCCTGAATAAGCAGATTACAGCAGCTTTAAGACCATGTCTAAAATCCATCCAAGTACATAGAGAAAAACACAAAGTGTAATGCTTATACCAGACATGCTTAAACCAAGGCATAGTCCAATAATCTAAAAATAAGCATTTATGAAAGGAATTAAAAACAAGTTTATCAGTGCCCATCCAGACATAATTTCCCAGGCTATTAGAAATGGGTACAGAGGAGATAACAGTAGTTAGGTGGGAGGGAAAAGAGGTAGGTAGATTCCAGGTCCCATTAATAAGAAGCGAGTTAACAACTAAGTTATGAGGGTGTATCAAATGTTCCAGGTTATCAATTTTCAGCTGGTCCACAATAGAGGAACCACAGCACCAAGGTTCCCAAAAGAATGATAGAGAAGAGTTGAAAATCTGCCATTAGGATTACTTGATTTCACTAGTGCCTTCGTATATGGTGTGTAATTTATCCCAATTTTCCTTACTAGTAGTAACATACAATCTTCAGAATTTAAAGAACAGAAAAAAAAAGTTTAAAAAGATTTTGCATTCAATTGAGCATTAATTTTCTCTTCTCTACTCCACTGATTAAAAGGAATATCAATTTTATTTCCATCTAAAATACTAGACGGTACAGAATAACAAGTTAAAATCATATGCCACTTACAAAAATCAATTGATTTCAAAAATGTACAGATGTAAATTTTCCAAAAATCAAAAGTTATATTTTCAAATAAAGGTGATCTGGTGATTGAATAGCCTTCCACAAAATTATGATTACAAAAAATAGCCTTGGATCAAAATTCAAAAGCTTTTAAAAACTTATTTTATGAATCCCACTCGATACCACTTGAAAGTTTGTTAGGGATGTTAGGCCCTATGAAACGGTCCCAAGACAAACTAAAAGAGAGGTGAATTGGTGAAAAATATCTTTCGATCAAAACACAAACCAAAACCAATATCACCACAAAGAAAACATAATGTGTGGAAAGTAAATGCGGAAGTAATAAAGGAAAGAACACACCATATTTATAGTGATTTGGTCAAACCTTAACCTACGTCCACCTCCTTGGAGGCACCCTCCAAGTATTGCACTAAAATAAGTGTCTCTCTTTTATCCCCCATAGCTAGGCGAAGAAGCCCTTACAAAATTACTTCCACCTTCCCCAGTGCGGCAGAGTAGCCGGGTCCTTTGACACCAAAGAGATCTTATTGTTTGGTGAATTTCCCTCAAAACAAGCCTTCAATTCGACGGTATTAAGGTGCAAGCCTGCTGGAGCAACCGTGTGGAATCCCCCTCCACACTCCCTTGAGTCCCCCTCATAAGATCTTCTCCCTCTCAGACTTTACCTGTTCCTCACTCCCTTTCAAGCTCTCTCTCAAGTATCCCCCAAAAGAATGAATATATAATGGCTGCCAAAGACGCTCTTGATGAGAAAGCAAGAGGTATTTAAATAGCTTAACAAAATCGACATTATCGTCCAGGATGATAGGCATATCGTCTTGGTCGATTAGTACAAATTAAGCTCAATTAGCCTGGGTTGATTCGGGATGATCAGAAGAAATTGGTTACATCATTCAGGCCGATATAATATCAACCTGGCCAATTAATTTAAAACCAAGCATATTTATCCTGAACATCGCTCTGAATAGATGCTGGCCGATGTTAATCATCTAGGACATCATCCCAGCCGATTCTGTGATCGGCTTGGCCGATGTGATTGAATCAATCATCCTTTAATGCTTTCTATAGATACCAGATTAATTTTGGCATAATTGAGTTAGATCATCCCGGACGATGTGGATATCATCCAGGACGATTTCCTAAAGTAAAGAATACCTTAATTGATCATGGAACTTGATTCTTTCTTAATTAAGCATATCGTCCAGGCTGATACACGTATCATCCAGGCCAATCGACTTAATGATGGCTACCTTGATGAGGATGATGCTCTGATTAGGGTTTTTGCTTTTGAATAAATATCATCCCGGACGATGTTATCAAAAACAGTAAACTCTAAGGAATAGTAAAAAATTCTTCCAAGATGAGTATTAGCAACATTACAAAGCATCAGGAGCCACACCAAATATAATAAACTCAAGAAAGGAAAAAAGGTTACAAACTGACTCAGACCTAATCTACCCAATCTTGAGCTGATTCTAAATTATAGTCTGATCTTGTGGACTTGAAATGTCAGTTGATAAGGCAGTCATAGAGAAATAAGAGTGTTTGCTATCATCAAAATCATAAACCAAGAAAATAGATCCGCAACAACTAATTCTTTTTCCAACTCAGCATGGGATGACTTAAAGGAATCATATGCATCAAATAATTTATTACGCTTTTTGTTTAATGTATCAAAATCATCAAGTAAAAACATGTGATTGCTATCAATTTGGGAATGATCTTTAAGAAGAATTTCATGCTCTTTTTGTAATTTTAAAAATTCCAATTTTAAGCTAGCATGTGTTTTATTAAGTTTCATATATGATGCATGAATTTGTTCAGAAACTTAGAATAATTACTCATAGGTTAGTTCACATTCCTCTTCTTGGTCACTTTGACGTAGATGATCGTCAGTCATTATGCAAAAGTTTATTTTCTCTTCTTTAGCTTCAGTCTCGGAGGAGTCCGATGCAGAGTTCGCCCAAAATGCCTTTTGGAACCTCTTCTTATTCTTATCCTTTTTTAAGTTTGATTTATCCTCACCCTTCTCCTTACTTGGTTGAGCCTTAAGCATAGGACAATCAGCTTTAATGTGTCTAGGCTTCCTGCATTCAAAATAAATTGTCTCATTAAAATTTTTAAAATTTTACTGCTTCTTTATTTATTCCACTTTTGATGATTCTTGTGCTTCTTCCTTAGAAAGCTCTTAAATTTACTCATGATTAAGGCAACATTTTCGCTTTCAGACTCGAAAGAGTAAGTGTCCCTGTCGTTGGCCTTAAGTGGCACCATTTTTTCCTTTATCTTCTCAGATGCATAAAGATTTCTTTGGTTCACCCCTTGCTCATAAGCAATGAGTGAACCAAGTAAGTTATCTATCAAATAGGTATTTAAATCTTTAGATTAAAAAATTGCAATAATTTTAGCATCAAAACATGAAGGCAAAAATCTTAAAATTTTGTTCACTTTTTTATAGTTAGCGAGTTCTCTTCCTAAGGCATACAAGGATGTAACAATTTGAGTAAACCTTTTATACATTTCAGAAATTGATTCATGAGGTTTTATACCAAAAAGTTCATAATCATACAATAAAATATTCAATCGAGATTGCTTAACTTCTTTAGTTCCTTCATAATTAATACATAATTTATCACAAATCTCTTTACCAGTAGTGAAAGTTAAAACACGCATGTAATCTTCAGATTTTAAAGCATAGGAAAAACAATTTAAATATTTTGCATTAACTTGTGCTAAATCCCTATCATCAAGAGTACATTCAGTAAAAGGAATAGAAACAATAACACCGTTAAGCTTACCAGTTGGAGGTGTATCACCATCCTTAACGAGCTTCCACATACAATAGTGAATCGATTGCAAAAATGTCAACATACGAGTTTTCCGAAAATTAAATGGAATATTATCAAACAAAAGTGGTTGGGTAATGGAATACCTTTCCGTAGTATTACGATTACCGAAATTATCCATGGAACAAAAATTTCAAAAACTTATTTTTATGAATCCCGCTCTGATACCACTTGAAATTCGTTAGGGATGTTAAGCCCTTATGAACTTATCTCAAGGCTAACCAAGAGGGAGGGTGAATTGATATTTTCAAAACTTTTTCAAAACAAACTTAAATCAAAACATAATTCACCACAATAAAACTAGAGTGCAAAAATTTAAATGCAACAATAGTAAAAGAAAGAAAATTTGGTTGCAAATTTGGTTTCATGAATTATGGTTTTGATGGTAGCAAACAATACGACTACCTTTTTCTACTGATATTTTAGGTCCAAGAGATCAGACGACAAATGGAACCAGCTCAAGATTGGGTAGATTAGGGTTGAGTTAGTCTGTAACTTTCTTTTTCCCTTTCTTGAGTCAATTGTAATCTTGGAAGTGTCTGATGCTAAGTAATCCTACACACATACACTTGAGTGATTCCTTTCATACTGATTTAGAATTTATGTTTTTACTCACATCATCCCAAATGATATTTATATCATCCTAGACGATCGGGTCTAGAATAGAAACCCTAATCAGAATCATTGTTAAGGTAACCACAATTAGCTTATCGTCCTGGATGATACATGTATCAGCTAAGATGATAGGGTCAAAATAGAAAGAATGAGCCGCCATGATCTATTTAGGTATTCTGTATTCTTGGAAATTGTCCAGGATAATCAAGTATCAGCATGGACGATAAATCACAATTATGCATAAATTAATCTGGCAATCAAGGAAGCAATTAAGGATGATTGATACGATCATAATGTCAGCTGGGATGTTATGTTTAAAAAACCTTAGTTTCTCCTAGACGATAAATATCAAACAGCTCAAATTTCGAGCAATGGTTTAAATTATCGGGATTGGCCAGCTCGAATTTTAGGTGATGCTTTGGATGATTTTCCTCTGATTTGAACTGATAAGCTGAGGTGATCGTGAGATCATCCTGGATGATCAAGCCAATTTTGAATCATCCAGATTATTTTCAGAGTGATTATCTGGCCGATATTCTGTGATTTGTACTGATCGGCCAGGACGATATAACTATCATCCTGGACGATAAGGTCGGCAACTTGCACTTAATGAGCTCTTTTGAGGCTCTTCTATTTAAGGGCTATTTTTCAACATTTTGAACAATCTTCTGTTACTGTCTTGACCTGGGAAGCCTAGAGGAGAGAAAGAGAGGGAAAGAGAGAGGATCTTGTAAGGGGGAGCTTGTGAAGGAGATTCACAAGGGTTGATCCAAGCATAATTCCACTTCTTCTTCCACTAGAGTCTCTTGTCCTTGGAAGGGTTGGGAGAGGTAAGCTTCAGCGATTGTTCGAGGTTCTCTGCCTGCTTCAGAAGGAAGCAAAAGGAGTTGGGTTCTCTTCCTTGCCGGGGTGGTAAAAAGGAGGTTCTTATAAGATCTTATCTGCCTTTCTGTGAGAGCAAAAGGAGAGTCAATTTGGTAATGAAATATTCAGAGGGCACCACCATGGAGTGGATGTAGGTCAAGTTCACCGAACTACTATAAACCATTGTGTTCTTTTTTGCTGCTTCCGCATTTTAATTTTCCGCAATTATTTTCTATGGTGACTTTGGTTTGTGATATTTGTTACTCTTTTGTTTAATGATTTTAAAATACCAATTCACCCCCCCCCCCCTCTCTCGGTTAGCCTTGGGCTAGTTCTTAAGGGCCTAACATCCCTAACAAACTTTCAAGTGGCATCAGAGCAGGTTCATAAAAATTGAGTTTGAAAACTTTTTGATTTTTGATCCATGACTAACTTTGGGAATCATAATACAACTGAAGGATATTCTATTACACGACCTCCTTTGTTTGGCAACCTTCCTTTTTATTTTTGGAAAACTCGCATGTCTACGTTTCTGCAATAAACTGACTATCGTAGTGGATGCTTATTAAAGAATAATATTCTCCACCTTCTCATGAACTTAATAGAATTATAATGGAAGTACGTTTTAGTGAATGTAATTTTGATGAAAGAGATTTAGGACAACTCAATGCGAAGTGTTTGAATTATTTTTTCTATGCTTTAAAATCTGAAGACTACATGCATGTTTCTACTTGCTCTACTGGAAAAGTGATTTGGGATAGGTTGTGCATTACTTATGAAGGAACCAATGAAATTAAGCAATCTCGTTTGAATAATCTATTGCATGATTACAAACTTTTTTTGTATAAAACCTTCTGAATCAATTTCTTATTTGTATTCAAGGTTTACTCAAATTGTAACTTCTTTGTATGCCTTAGGAAGAGAACCTTAAAACTATGAAAAAGTGAACAAAATTTTAAGATACTTGCCTACCTCTTTTGATGCTAAAATCACTGCAATCATTGAATCTAAGGATTTTAAAACTTATTCAATTAATAACTTACATGGCTCACTCATTGCTTACGAGCAAGGGGTGAATCAAAGAAATCCTGATGCAGGTGAGAAAAGAAAAGAGGAAACAGTGGCACTGAAGGCCAACAACATGGACTCTGACTCTTCCACGTCTGAAAGCGATGACTTTACCTTAATCACAAGGCAATTCAAAAACTTTATAAGGAAGAAGCAAAAGTATCATCAAAAGTGGAGTAAAGGTAAGGGAAACAAAAAATTTAAGAGTTCTAATGATATAGTTTGTTATGAATGCTAGAAGCCTGAACATGTGAAAGCTGATTGTCCTACAATTAAGACTCACACAAGAAAGAAAAGGAGTGAGGAGAAACCCAAGTTTAGGAAGGACAAAAAGAGACTTTAAAAGGCGTTTTGGGCGGATTCTACATCTGATTCATCGGAGGCTGAACCTGAAGATGAAACAATAAACTTGTGCTTAATGAAAGACGATCATCTTGATCAAGGTGCATGATTCACAATATACCACACATGCATTACATTCTACTTTTCATAAGAAGGGACCCAAACCAATTTGGGTTCCTATATCTGACATTTGATGATTTTGTAGAAGGGCTCTTACAAAAGGCCTCGTGAGAATATGTGCTACCTGGACAGCGAATGCTTTTGACATATGACTGGTGATGCCAATCAATTCATTTTCCTGGAAACCAGGATTGGAGGCAAGGTTACTCTTGGAGACAACATTACCAGGAAGGTGGTTGGCACAGGTATAATTAGTAATTCCAAGAATCTTATGATTGAAAATATTTTACTTCTAGATGGATTGAAACAAAACCTACTCAGCATCAGTTAGCTCTGTGACAAGGGCTTCATCATATAATTTTTTCCTAATTCATGCATTATGAGTTTAAGTAACAACACTATTTTGCAGGGAAAACGGATCAACAATGTGTACATGCTTGATTTAAATAACATTGAAATTGCAACATCATTTTGCTTAAAAATTGTGGTTGATGATTCATGATTGTGGCACAGAAGATTATGTCATGCTAGTATGAAAACCCTTAGGAAAGTGACCCAAAAAGACCTAGTTAGAGGTGTCCCCAAACTGAAATTTTCCAAATACCACCTTTGTGATGCATGCCAATTAGTAAAGTAAGTTCACTCCACCTTTCACCCCATTAAGGACATTAGCACCTCTAGACCTTTAGAATTCCTTCACATGGATTTGTTTGGACCCAATAGCACTTCCTGCTTGAGAGGGAAAGTCAATGGTTTTGTAATTGTTGATGAATACTTGAAGTTCACTTGGAGTAGATTTCTTTCACAGAAAAATGAGTCTTTTTAGGAGTTTAGAACCTTTTTTACTTGGATTCAGAAAAAGATAGGTTGTGAGATATTGACCATCCACAGTGACCATGGGGGAGAGTTTGAAATGAAAGATTTGGAGATTTTTGTGAAGATAAGGGGATAAGCCACAACTTCTCAGCTCCTAGGACCCCTTAGCAAAATGGGGTAGTTGAAAGGAAGAATCAGACCATTGTGGAAGCCGCTAGAGCCATGCTTGCTGAGTATTCAATTCCAAAATACTTTTGGGCTAAAGCGGTTAACACAGCTTGTTATATGTTTAATAGGGTGGACGTTAGAGCCAAATTGGATAAGACACCCTATGATATACTTAAGGGTAGGACACCCAATCTTTCCCACCTTCATGTCTTTGGTTGTAAGGTTTTCATTCAAAATAATGGGAAGTCTCACTTGGGAAAATTTGATCCAAAATCTGATGGAGTGTTATTAGGATATTCTAGTGTTGGAAAGTCTTTTAGGGTGTTTAATTAGAGGACTTTGATGGTGGAAGAGACTACACATGTAGTGTTTGATGAGTCTGATCCTAGGAAGCCTGGAGTTGAGGATGATGATGATGTTGGAGAGATTACAACTGGAGTAAAAAATTTGGAGAAGGGGATAGGTGACCAAAACACTGAACGAGTAGGAGATGTCACCCAAGGAGTAGAAAATATAGATCTGAAGGAAAGGGTTGGACCTTCTCACACATTTCCTAGAGATTGGAGATACTCTACAAGTCACCCTGAGGATTTGATCTTAAGAGACCCTTCTAATGGAGTTAGGACTAGACATGGACTTAGGAAGGAGGTGAACCACTCTTCCTTTATCTCAATGATTGAACCCACCAACATAAACCAAGCCCTTTCTGATGAGTTTTGGAGTTTAGCCATGTAGAAGAAATTGAACCAATTTGTTAGGAATGATGTTTGGGAGCTTGTAAAAAAACCTAAGGGATAAAGTGTAGTTGGAACAAAGTGGGTCTTTAACAATAAGGTGAATGATTCTGGAGAAGTGGTTAGGAATAAAGCAAGATTAGTGGCTAAGGGGTATAATCAAATAGAAGGGATAGACTTTGAGGAGACTTTTGCCCCCGTAGCTAGATTGGAAGCCATTAGAGTGCTATTAGCCTTTGCATGTTATAAAGGATTTAAGCTTTCTCAAATGGATATCAAGAGTGGCTTTTTAAATGGGGAAATAAAAGAGGATGTGTTTGTAGAACAACCACTAGGATTTGAGAGTTCCCCATTTCCAAATCTTATTTTTAAATTAAAAAGGGATTTATATGATTTAAAGCGGGAACCTAGAGCTTGGTATGAGAGGCTTAACACATTCTTACTAGAAAGGGAGTTTGTTAGGGGAGCATATACACCACCCTTTTTGTTAGGAAAGTTGGAGATGATTTGTTCATTATTCAAATTTATGTGGATGGCATACTTTTTGAATCTTCTAATAAGAAACTTTGTGATGAGTTCTCTAAAATAATGAGTATAGAGTTTGAGATGAGTATGATGGGAGAGTTATCCTACTTTTTGGGGTTTAGCATTAAACAATTAGATGATGGAATCATTCTAAATCAATGAAAATCTATAAAGGACATTTTGAAGAATTATGAGATGGATAAAGTCAAGCCGATTAATACTCCCATGACTTCTAGTGTTCTGTTGGATAAGGACCCAAATGGTAAATCTGTTGATCAGAAGAAGTACAGAGGCATGATTGGATCTTTGCTTTAGTTGACTGCTAGCCGACCTGATATAATGTTTAGTGTTTGTCTTTGTGATAGATTTCAAGCTAACCCTAAGGAATCCCATTTAACTACAGTTAATAGAATACTTAGATTTCTTTTAGGGACCCAAAGCTTAGGGATTTCTTATCCTAGGCACATCACTTCTTTTGAGATTATTTAATTTTTTTACTCTGATTTTGCAGGATGTAAGGTGGATAGAAAAAGTACTTCTGGAACTTGTCAATTCATAGGATAATTTTGGTCTCGTGGTCTAGTAGAAAGCAAAACTCTGTTGCACTTTCCACTGCTGAAGCTGAGTACATTGCTCTTGGAAGTTGTGTGGCCCAAGTCCTTTGGTTGAAACAACAGGTATTAGATTTAGGATTACCTGTAAGCACTATCTCAATCTTTTTTTGATAACACCAGTTCCATATGCATTTCTATGAATCCTATCCAACATTCAAGGACTAAGCACATTGACATTAGGCATCACTTTATTAGAGATCATGTGGCTAAGGGAGACATTGAGTTACATCATATCACAACTGAAAATCATTGGCTTTCGACACTTTCAGCTCTTTAAGGACCAGATTGGGTGTGATTGACATAAACGCATGAACTTGATCTTTTTACTTGCATTTCTTTTCTCTTTGTTCTTTTTCTTTTTGTCTTTTGCTTTTTTTTTTTCTCTTTTTTTTTTTGTTTTCTCTTCTTTGCTTTACTTTTTGGTTTTTGTTTGGATTATTGTGCTTTCATTTTTATTTTAGATTTGGTTTTCAAAATCATTGATGAAATGATATCATATGCCTTGTCCTTGATTTTAAAAATTTATAGTCAATGTTTTACATCTCTTAATCTATTTAAGGGTAAAAAAACACCGTTGATTGTATCTCTTTCTCTAACCTACTTTAGTGGCACAGTTTTCTTTTGTAAACAAAAGTCTATCTCAAATTAAGGAATGGAGTATGCAATTAAGATCTTTTCTAACCTTGCAATAACAAATCTATCCTATATTTATAATGATCAAAGTCCTTATGTCACATCAAGATTCCTCATTACCCTTGTCATTGCATTTTTTCATACGATTATTGATTTTGTTTTGTGGATTGTTCTTCCCTATATTAGAGAGTGAGTTTTTCATCTCTAATATCTAGAAGATATATTCACAACTAAGATTATTTAAGAGATTTCGAAAGAGAATGTAGCTTGCAAAAATGAAAAAAAAGGCCAATGATGCCAAAAACAAAAGATGAGCAATGAATGCCAAATTAAAAAAAATAATAATACACAAAGTTTATTAAAAATCAAAAGATGTGCAAAGCTCCATTCAAATTGACAAGAGGCATAAAATGAGCCTACAAAAAAGCAAGCTCTCCTCTCTTTTCAACTCTTTTAAAACTTAGAAGTTTTCATGTATCACTTTCTAAAATCAAAAGCTTGGTTTCAATTGTTTTGCGATTGTGACAAATTTAATTTGATACATTATTCTATAAAGATATTTTTTCAGAAACCAAGTGGTGAATGGATCCTTTTTTCATATCCAATTGAATTTTTGAGTTAGGTCACTGATTTTAAAAGACGATTCTACACTAAAAGAAAGTCTGAGCTAAGGGTAAACTGATCGGATATTCTACCATTTTTTGGATTTTTTATGTTGTTAACTCATTAACTTACAAATTGTTAAAATCAATCACATTGAATACTACATCATGCATATTCCTTGGTTTATAAAAAAAAAGGTTTGTTTACTTTGTTTATAGTTTAGTCCTCCTTTTTGAGATGTCAAAAGGGGGAGTAGTAGGTTTGTATGTTTGAACTTTTATTCTGAATCTTGAAAACCTTTCTATTTTTACACTGCATTTTTGTTGAAATAATCATCGGAGTGTTTTCCATCATCAAAAAGGGGGAGAATGTTGCAAATTTGGTTTCTTGAATTATAGTTTTGATGATAGCAAACAATACGACTGCCTTTTTCTACTGACATTTCATGGCCAAGAGATCAGAAGATAAACGGAACCAGCTCAAGATTGGGTAGATTAGGGTTGAGTCAGTCTGTAACTTTCCTTTTCCCCTTATTATAATCTTTGAAGTGTTTGATGCTAAGTAACCCTACACACACACTTGAGTGATTCTTTTCTTACTGATTTAGAATTTCTATTTTTACTCACATCGTCCCGGATGATATTTATATCGTCTTGGATGATCGGGTCTAAAACTGAAACCCTAATCAAAATCATTGTTAAGGCAGCCGCAATTAGCTGATCTAGTATCTGCCTGGACGAAATATCATAATTATGCCTAAATTAATCCGACAATCAAGGAAGCAATTAAGGATGATTGATACGATCACATTATCCTGGATGATCTCAATATCGACCAGGAAGATATGTTTAAAAAACCTTAGTTGCTCCTGGGCGATAAATATCAGGCAGCTCAAATTTCGGGCAATGGTCTGGACTGTCGGGATCGGCCAGCTCGAATTTCGGGTGATGCTCTGGATGATTTTTCTTTGATTTAATTTGGTCGGCTATGACAATCGTGAGATATTCTTGGATGATCAAGCCAATTTTGAATCGTCTACATTATTTTCAGAGCAATTGTTTGGCCGATGTTCTGTGATTTCTACTGATAGGTCAGGACGATATAACTATCATCCTGGACGATAAGGTTGGCAACTTGCACTTAATGAGCTCTTTTGAGGCTCTTCTATTTAAGGGATATTGTTCAACATTTTGAACAATCTTTTGCTATTGTCTTGACCTGAGAAAGCCTAGAGGAGAGAGAGAGAGAGAGAGAGGGAGAGGGAGAGAGGATCCTGTGAGGGGGAGCTTGTAAGGGAGATTCACAAGGGTTGCTCCAAGCATTGTTCAACTTCTTCTTTTAGTAGAGTCTCTTGTCCATTGAAGGGTTGGGAGAGGTAAGCATCAGTGATTGATCGAGGATCTCTACCTTCTTCAGGAGGAAGCAAAAGGAGTTGGGTTCTTTTCCAGTTTGGGGTTGCAAAAAGGAGATTCTTGTAAGGGCTTCTCCGCCTTGCTGTGGGAGCAAAAGGAGTGTCACTTTAGTAGTGCAACACTCAGAGGGTGCCTCCGGGGAGTGGACGTAGGTCAAGTTGACCGAACCACTATAAACCCTTGTGTTCTTTTTTACTGCTTCCGCATTTTAATTTTTCGCACTTCTTTTCTGTGGTGACTTTGGTCTTTGATATTTGTTAATCTTTTGTTTAAAGATTTTTAAAATGCCAATTCACCCCCCTATTGGTTAGCCTTGGGCTAGTTCTTAAGGGCCTAACATCCCTAACGAACTTTCATATTGCACTAACTTGGTGTCTCTCCTTTAGCCCCCACAGCTAGGCGGAGAAGCCCTTATAAAAACTACTTTCCATCAACCCCGGTGCAGTAGAGAACAGACTCCTTTTTCTTCCTTTTGAAGTGGGAAGATAACCCAACTCCTTTTGCTTCCTCCTAAAATAGGAAGAGAACCTCTATCAATTACTGAAGAAGACCTCCCTAGAACCCCCAAGGATGAGGGATGACGATCAAAGAAGATAACTTGGAACCTTGCTTAGAGAAACCCTTGTAATCCCTCTCACAAACTCCCCTTCATAAGTTCCTCCCTCTCTCTCTCTCTCCCTCTCCTCTTGGATCTCTTAGGTCAAGACAACAACAAAAGATGCTTAGACTTTATTAAGCACGAATCCTTTAAGTAGATTTTTAAGAACCAACTTTCTCGTCTAGGATGAAATTCCTATCGCCATGTACGATCAGTACAAATTAAGCTCAATCAGCCCAGATGACTTAAGACGATTAGAGGATTTTTAGTCATATCATCCAGGACGATATTATATCATCTTGTACGACTAGTTCAAATTGAGGAATATCATCTAGACCATCATTCTGAATGGGAGTTTGGACAAAAACAAAATTACTTGATCGTACAGGCCGATCTATTGATTATCCTGAACAATTAGTTCAAAATCTGCCCAAATCATCCAGAATATCGCTCTGAAAGGATAATGTATGATTTTTGGTTGTCTAGAAGAAATCAAGGTTTTTGAATTGATCATCCTGGTCGATCCTGTGATCATCCAGGCCGATATGATTGTATCAATCAACCTTAATTACTTTCCTTAATCTGCAGATTAATTTAGGCATAATTATATAGTTTTTGTTGAGTCTAGTGAATATGTTACTTCCCCTATTTGCCGTTTTATTATTGGGATGAAGACAACATAGCGAGAATTGCATCTCACTTTGGGACCTGATGTACATTGATGGGAATACCTTTTGGTGGGGGAAGAGGGATTTCACCCAATTATGTGTCAAAATTGACCTGGAGAAGAAGTTACCAAACGGAGTCTGGGTTGAAGGATCAGCGGGCAGGTTATTTCAGTGGGTGGAAAATGAGAAGGTGGATTTGTTGTGCTATCATTGTGGTCGTGTGGGTCACAACAAGATGAAATGCCCTGAGAAGGTTGTTAATGGGATTACTGATCAGGCCATTTCCAAATCGGATGCAGATGAGTCCAGTAAGACTTTTCATTAAGCCAATTCTGGGATAGTCAAGTCAGAATATGGCCCGTGGATACATGTATAGTTCAAAACTAAATGGTTTGTTAATGCGTTTGGTGTTGGAAGAAAAATAAATGAACGATAGATTACTAGTATGGAAATATGGGGTCCAAACCTGTGCATAAAGTTAATGCTGCTGAGATAAGGAAGGTGGACAATGTAAGTAATCCGAACTTACTGTATGATAAAATGCTAGATAAGAAGAAGGATGTTATAGGACAGCAGAATACTGTAAGAGATACTCAGCCAATTGCGGTCAGTAACAGATTTGATGCTCTGTTAGATGAGTCTGGAGATGAACCCGTGAAGTACAATGTGGTTGTGGATAAGTCTGAGGCATTGGTTATTCAAGGCAATGAGGAAACTATTGGGGTTGGAAATAATGTTGTGAAATTGAATGATGTAGATTTAATGCATGCTGGTTTGGGATCTCAAAGTGGGAGCGCCAAGGTTAAACTTGCCAAGGAGCAAAGATCTCTGGGACCTCTTGAAACAGGTTATAAAAAGAAGAGAAGGGATGGGAGGGTGAACTCCATGTGTGGGGAGGATTCCCAACCAAATATTAAATGTCTTCACTTCTTTTCTGGAATTGCAGGGGGGCTAGGAAGAGGGAGGCCGCCTTGTATCTGAAGGAGATGGTTAGAGAGCAGGATGTATGTTTTGTTGGTCTTCTGGAGACTAAGATGACCTGTATTAGTAGGAGGGAGGTTGATTATCTCATTGGGAATGATTGGGACTTTTATAATATTCCAGCCGTTGGCTTGTCAGGGGGAATGCTGATGATATGGAACAAGAAGATTGTGTCGTTTGTGGTCAAGGTTACTTCTTCACAAGTGATCTTGGGGGGTCTTTTGATTCCAAGTATGGGCATATGGAAGATTGCCACGTTTTATGGAAGTCGTTGTTGCAAAGAAAGGGAGGATCTTTGGAGGTAGCTTGAAGAGGGATTGAAAGAGCATTCCCTCTATCATTGGTGGGGATTTTAACTGTATTTTGACCAAGGAGGAGAAGAAAGGAGGTAAGAGGTTTGTATTTTCTAAAGGGCTGAGGGAGATGAAACAATTTATGACAAATTCAGATTTTCATGATGTAAGTGTTGAGTCCAGTAATTAGATTGTTAAGCATAAGTTAATGTCCCAAAGGCTACCAAGAGGGGTGGTGAATTTGTAGTTTAAAAATTTTAAGCCCTCTTTTAAAATGAGTTAAACCGAAATGAAAATTTTCTTTTAAGATTTTATAGAAAGTGTTTTTCAACCACAGAATTTTAAAACTAAAAATAAAATGCGGAAAAGTAAAAAACAGTAAAGTAAATGACACCAGATTTATAGTGGTTCTGTCTAAACTAGACCTACATCCACTCCCTAGAGGCACCCTCTGAGTATTGCACTAATAATAATAGTGACTCTCCTTTTGCACCCACAGCAAGGCGGAGAAGCCTTTACAACACACCCTTTTCACCACTACCGC
>NW_021318830.1:31185-53860 GCF_001605985.2 Dendrobium catenatum | reverse complement strand
CGGAACGGATAGCCGATCTACGAGATTTTTTCTCACAGGTAATCCCATTTGAAAATTCCTACCATTTCTCTCCTTTGATACCGATCTTTGAAAATCTAAAAATAAAATTTCTACCGCTATTTTAATCAAGAGTTTTCGTAGGAAATTTTGATTTTCTACGATGTAATTAATTACGAGGGCTTGCGCTCGTAGGAGATTTAGAAACCCAGAACTTATTTTCAAAAATCAATTTTTCAAAACCATTAGTTAATTCTCTTTGGGAAAATCAAATACAATAATCATTATCATCATTTTTGAATGATCGATAATAATTGATACCTTCTTTCTTCAAATAGACATATCAATTATTATTGTAATTTTGATTACGGGAATAATGATCTTCTATCCGAATTATCATAGTTAGATAATCGATTGAATTTCATTATGATCTTTAGAGATCATATGTTATTTCCCCTTGAGTCTGACTGCAATAATTCGGATAAATTCAAAATTATGAAATTTCTTAAATTGAAACAAGACTCTAACATCCATTTCTAGTTTTATGATAAGGTAAAGATATACCTTAAATTGAATTTTATATCTATTTGACGAAGCTATCATAGACTTTATCAGGAATAAAATCCCTCCAATTCTAACATCCAAGATTAGTCAATTATGGACTTATTCAAAATGTAGCTTGATTTTGTCTTGAAGTTTGACAAATATTCAAACAAAGGTATCATTGACATCACTAAGGATAGAACCCTCATATTCTAACATCCTAGTTCAGTCAATAATAGATTTAAATTTGGTAGTTATAATTATTCAATAGTGAATGAGAACATTAGACAATCATATTAGAACCAACTAAGGGATGTCCCTTAGTTTAGTTTCAAAAATTTGAATCTAAAGAAAGTGATTTTTATATCCATAAATATCACTATAGATCATCCAGTATCACGACCTTGTCTTGAATCTCATTCAAATTGGAAGATATCCAAAAGAGAGTTAAAGATATTTGGATAATGATTTGCTTATGCATCTCAATTAGGTTATATATGTGAAACCCAAATAATGCATAACCAACATCATTACAATTCCATTTAGATTGATCATCTATGTGATTTTTCTTGATAATGATTTGAATATATGAAATGACCTACTCAAGTTGCTAACTAGAGAGGTCTCAAGATTTAGATTTTATTATCCTAGATTAAAGCTTCCTACAAGCAAAACTGGAGTTTACTTCTTCATATTTTTCATCTTTTTGAATTAAGAATTGTATCAAAAGAGAATCAAATTGGAGGTAGAAATTCAATATCTCAAAATCTTGTAGATGATATATATTTTACATCCAATAGAACATCAATGCTTGATGATGAACCAAAATTTTGAAATCGCAAAGTCAAGTGTTAAAAATACTAAAGGATGAATAGGTCCTTTGATATTCAAGATTTAGAAAGGGAAGCCACAAATTTTTTTTTGCTACACATTTAATGAATGTGTCTCTCTTTTCTTTTATTTTCTTCTTCTTTTTTCTTTTTCTTTTTTATTTTTTTTAATAAGGAGGCTTCCTTTAAATCTTGAAATGATTATTTCAGTTGTAAAATCATCTTCCAAGTATAAGAGTTAAAAAAAAAATAAACCTCTTATACAAGGAAGATTGATTTATAAATTGGACCTGATCCTATAGTATGAATAAACAACTTAGCTAAGATAATTATAAAATATGTTCATCAATTCACAAGATGCCTATGAAATGTATAACAATGAGGTGAACAAAACTTTCCTTTCCTCCAATTTTAATTTGACATAAATCTTAATTCAAAAGAAGATACATATTGATATCATAATGGGTGAACCCAAATATGATAATTTTTTATCACTTTTGAAGAGGAAAAACTATTAAAGATGTTATAAAATCACCTAACTCGGTATCAATTCAAGGTGTGTCAATTAATTTTAAGAAAAAACCACATGACAAAGACATGTTTATCATATTATGGGTTAGCCTTAATAAGGAACCTTGAATTATCCCAAGTCTTTGACTGAAAGAGGAATTTATTGGAAAGAATACTTGTAAACATATATTCATTTTTTTTATTGCGAATAAACTCTTCATATATAACACAACTCTTATACACATTTAGCTTCTTTAAAACTAACTAATTATTCTAAACCATCTAGAAAGCATTTACATATAAGGAAAACCTCGTCAAACTTATGCATACATTTGAAAATCAAATAAATGTGATATTCATAAAATTTTATAGCAAGATTGATTTTACTTTTAAATTTATCTTTCTTTCCCATTTCAGTTGTTACAGTTTTAAGAGAAGAAAATCAATATGAAAAGAAATAGATTGATTTACCAAAGAAATAAAGCAAGTGCAATAAATTGATTCAATAAGAAAGAAGATTTCGTCAGTGAAATAATTAATGGAATAACTATTTACCACTTCTTATCTTGAAGAGAAAATGTATATATTGATACAGATTTTTCCAATGGGTAAGAGTAAGAATAATAATAGAGAGAAAAACAAGAAAAGAAAGAAGAGGGTTTTACCACTTCCTGATGTCTTTGGCCGAATAAATTGCAAAAGGAAGAAAGCACAGATAGGCTTAGGACCTTGGCGTCGTGCGAATCAGAGAGGGAGACAGAGAGGGGCAGTTTACGAATGAGAGCGTGAGAGGAGATCATGGAATGAGGCGGTTTCGAATTGCAGAGAGGGGCGGCTGGGCTTCAGTTTTGGCTGTCACGAACTGATAGAGAGGGAGAGACGTGGGGGTAGCAGTTGTGAGAGTGGGGTTTGGGTGGTTCGTGGGTTGGATTGGTTTCCCGAAAATATGAGAGAGAGAGAGAGAGAGAGAGAGACGTGGGGAGTGCAGTTTGTTCTTGATTTTTTTTTTTTAGAAAAAAATTCTAATCATATTTTATTTTAAAATATATTAAAGGCTTTAAATTAATCATAATTTAAAATGAATTTAGTAGTTAATTTATAATTCAAAATAATTTAGAGATTAATAATAAAAAAAATAATTGATAATTTTTAAAAAAATATTTTGAGTTAATTTAAAAATAGAAATAATTTTAAAAATACTAATTTTATCTCAATTATAATGATTTGAATTTGAACGAGTCGAGGTGAATTTGATTTGATTTTGATTCGTTTGATGAATTGATTTGAGCCAATGATGTATCAATTTGATCAAAAATAAAATAGATTGAGTCGATCGACATCGACGAATCATAAATCGAGCTTGATTTGAGTACATTTTGGAGTTGAATTGAAATTGGATTAAATTGATTTTGATTCGAATTGAGTGATAGTTTCGAGTCGATGCTATGTCAGTTGGCGTCCACCTAAGGGAAATCCTATGGGCGACGTCTACACTAGGCTACGAAAGACCTAGGTGCTAGAGCCGATACCAGGGAATTTGACCTCGAACAAAGAGGCCAACAGTTTCATCTGTCAATGAAGATTCAAGATTAACCAAATTGATCTCACCTTCAATTTCTTTTAACCCAGCATCATTCCGAACAGCACAATCTTCAATCATAATCTTCTTTCCCTTTCCTTCAACAACAATCGGATGATTCAAAGGTCTCGCCCCTTCTCTGATGACCACGCCATTCCTTCCTCAACCACCAATGCATAGAGGACCGGGGGGTCGCAGAGCATCCATGACATCGGCAAAGAATGCCGATGATCTTCTGGCGACGGCTCCACCGATCGCAGAAAAGTGTGGGAGAACAAAATTTGAACAAGAAAATGGAGCTTTCTCTTACTAGAAACCTGGACTTTTCTCTCACAAGCTCCTATTTTCTTCAAGGGAAAAGATTTTATTCTCAATGTTTTATTTAATTTAACAAAAAACAAAAACAAAACAAAAAGCTTCACTAAATTACTTATAAACAACATTATTTGATATCATCAAAATGGGGAAGATTTTACAGTCCATGACCCCTAGTCTGAGATTTTGATGATGAAAAATATTGTTGATTGAATATTTTTTATTTCTGCTCTTGTCTGTGAGTACTAACATTTCAGGGAGATAACAAATTACTCAGGATAACAAGAAGACTTAAGACTGGGTAGAGTAGGATTTTGAGTTTATAACCTTGTAATTTTTCTTTTGTTATTACATTTCTTTTATTGGGTCTGGCCACAAATTGTATGAAAAATTGAGCAACCATTCACATACACAGGGGGAGAGGTTTTTAAAATGAAGAAAAAAATTTTTCTCTATTGATGGTACTGTACAAGTTGCAATCGTACTGTATGATCTGATCTGGCATAAAGATTATTTCTAAACAAGTCATATTATATGATGCATATAATATTGAATAATGTGTTTCTAATTCAAAACTCTACCCACAACATTAATTTAAGTTCTTAATTTATAAATTTTGAACTAATTGTACTATACGATCCTATCATAGTGTAAAATATTTTGAATACTTACTTAACTTAACCCCTGTGATTAGTCAGTAAATCAAAGATTAATTTCTGATTAGTTATCATAATGTACGAGATGGTTCGTACTGTAAGATATATCGAGGCTGTTTTTGATCATCCCGGACATCGTACCGAACATTCCCTTAATTTTGAAGTAATCATACTGTATATGAAGTGGTTTGTAACAAACGACATATAGTGACAAGTTTTTATCGTCCCAGCAATCATCCTGTTTGATTAGAAGGATTTTATATATCATACTGCATGATGTTATATCTTACTGTATGATAGTATTTAAAAATATTTCCTGTTAATAATCCTTCGTACTAGGATGAAGGCTATTTTGAACTTATTATACTGTACGATATTGGTTTGTACTGTAAAATTATAACGACTAAATAGAAAAATTTTAGGGTTCTTGGAGCCAATTTTAAATATTTAAATGTCTGTCTTTTGAAATTAACCTACAAAAGAGGAACATGATTAGAGGGGGATTCCTTGAAAGAGAGCTCTTGAGAAGATTTTGGGGTTTGTGAGAGGATGGAGAAGGTGGGCTTTGTGAGGGAGAAAGAGTGTGAGGGAGATCACATTGTTACTCCTAGTTTGCTACACATTACTCCACCTGTGGCCCAAGAAGATCTTATGGGAGGCTTTCTATTAGGGTGATTCTTCTACGTCCGTCTCCTCTAAGGTACTATGCCTTCTCCAGGAGGGAGAAAAATGAGAAGGTTTGCTGATGTCACCGAGAGGATGACATAGTGCTTACCACTCTGCCACACCTGGGATGGTGAAAGTGTGGTTTATAAAGGCTTCTCCTCCTTGCAGTGGCGGCAAATAGAGAATAACTATTTAGTAGTGAAATTCCTGGTGTGGAGGACTTCAGGGAGTGGACGTAAGTCAAGTGACCAAACCACTATAAATTCTATGGTATGATTTTTACTTTACCACATTTTATTTATGTTTTGCATTTAACTTTCTTTAAAATTGCTTGGTCAAAATCATAATGGAATTCTTTATTGAGAAAGTTTAAATTTCACCACCTAGTGTTGCAATCGTGTTATAAGCATTCGCTTCAACATCAATTTAATATTCATGTTTAAATTTTAAAAACACACAAAAAAAAAAGAATTTCTATTTAGGATTGACTTTTAATTGAAACAAATTTCCAATTTACCCCCCTCATGGCACATCTCGTACTTTCATTAAACTGCCTTTTTTTGCTCTTAAGTATAAAGATTATATGAGACTATCCACATGTATCACTGGCAAGGATATTTTGGATAAGTTGTGTATTACATATGAATAAACTATTGAGGTTAAACAATCTATTTTGAATATTTTGTCACACGTTTATGAAGTATTTTGCTTGAAATTAATGAAATCATCTTAGACATGCATTAGGTTTATACAAATCATGATATATCTAAATGTTTTTGGTAGAGAGCTTTCAAATTCTGAAGAAAAGAAACAAAATTCTTCGATGTTTGACTAGAAATTATGATGTTAAAGTTACTATCATTTGTGAATAAAAAATATTAATATTTTATCCATAGATGACTTATTGGGCTCACTAATTTCCTATAAGCAAGGTGTGACCCAGAGATTATAGGTAGTAGGAGATAAAATAAATAACAAAGTGGTGGCACTGAAAGTAAATGACTTAGAAAGTGACAGCTCTATAGTTGAGGAACATGATAACATAGCACTGTTGACTTGTCAATTAAAAATCTTTATATGAAGAAAGCAAAAGCATCATCAGTAATGAAACAAAGGTAAAATAAATAAAAATTTCAAAGCATCAATCATTACCATTTATTTTGAAAGTAGAAAGCCATGCCACTTGAGGATAGACTACCCCAATATAAGACTCACCCGATTAAGGAGAAGGATAAAGAGAAGCCAAAGTTCAAAAAGGGGAAGCAACAAATATATAAGGTGTTTTGGGCTAACTCTACCTCAGAATTATCTGATTAAGAAGAAGAAGAGGATGTAAAAAATATATATCTTATGGCTAATGATAATCTTGATCAATTAGATCTAGATGAGGTATGCTACCTATCTTATGATGAATTGTTTATCATATCTGAAAAAAAATTATGATTAATATAGAAAGCTCAAAAAGATGTATGCTAGATTAAACATTGATTTTACTACTTTACAAAAAGAGCTTAATTGTCTTCTAGTTGAATATTCTAGATCACATTTCTTTACTTGGTGAGTTTTATGCATTAAAATAAAGCATATTAAGCTAACAAATACAAATGAAACCTTGAAGTCAAAGCATTTTGAGATAAAAAATTCAAATAAATAATTAGAAACACGTGCATCTGAATTATATAGTAATGAGCATGCATTAAAATTAAAAGTTGTAAGTCATGAAATTATGAATTGATTTTTAAAAGAAAAAATTCATGCACAACAACAAACTAGAACACCACCTATATTTTTACAGTGGTATAACCTCACATCACTACATGTATCATATACCCCTAGGAAGAGGAAACACAACCCACATATATTAGTTAATTCTTTCCCTAGTGTTAGGTGTCATTATTGTAGCATGCTAGGTCATATAGCTCGCACATGCAAATACACCGTAAGTCTCATCTAGTGTGGAGACCCAAATCACTTGGACCACAACATATCATGTATACAAGTCATTTATCAAGGCTTAAGGTGGAACCCAAACTCACTTGGGTTCCTAAATATAATAAATGATTGACTTTGTAGAAATGCTCACATAAAAGGCCTAGTGAGAGCATGTGATACTTGGATAGTAGTTGCTCAAGGCACATAATTAGAGACATAATGTAATTCATCATACTGGAGGCCAGGGCAAAAGGCAAAGTTACACTTGGATACAATTCTACAAGAAAAATGATAAGTTTATATATGATTGGTAATTCAAAGAATTTTATTATTGAAAATGTCTTACTAGTAGATGGCCTGAAATATAATTTAGTTAGCATCAATCAACTATGCGACAAATGTTTTTATATTAAATTCTTATATACTAGTTGTGTGATTAGTTTAAATGGTAATACTATTTTATAATGAGAGAGAATTAATAATGTTTAGATGTTTGACTTAATTTGTATTGAAAATACTAGTTCTATATGCTTGAAAATATTTACTGATGAATCCTAGCTATGATATCAGAGACTATTCCATGCAAGCATGAAAATCCATAGAAAAATAACCCAAACAAACTAGTTAGAGGTATATCCATACTATAATTCTCTAATGACCACCTTTGTGATGCCTATAAAATAGGAAAGCTAATAATAACTTCCTTTCACTTCATTAAAGACATCACCACCTATAGAAGTTTAATCCTTAAAGTGGATTTATTTGGACTGGCTAGCACTACTAGCTTAGGAACGAAAACATATGAATATGTGATTATAGATAATGACACGAGATTTACATGGTTTAGGTTTTTATCATATAAAAATGAATCATTCGAGAAATTTTGGACATTGTCTACATTTATTCAGAAAAAAAATATGTTGTGAGATCCTAACTATCTATAGTGATCATTATGGAGAATTTAAAAATGCAAAGTTTGAATCATTTTATAAGAATATAGGTATACAACATAATTTTTTTTTGCTCCTAAAACCCCTCAGTAGAATGGAGTTGCTGAAATGAAAAATAAATCCTTGGTTAAAACTGTTAGAGCCAGGTTAGCTAAGTAAGCACATCTAAAGTATTTTTGGGCAGAAGTAGTGAATAATGCTTTTTAGGTTTTAAATAGGGTTAATGTCAGATCCAAGCACAATAAGACACCCTATGAGTTACTCAAAGGAAGGAGACCCAATCTCTCTCATCTTCAAGTCTTTGGATGTAAGGTCCTCATTCTAAAAAGATGAAAAATCTCCATTGGAAATAATTGATCCTAAATCGACACTATAGGAAAATCGTCAATTACCGGTTGATTTTTTCGACGGTTTTCCATCAGCCTATTTTTTTGTGGCTTTCCAGTGACTTTTCGATGGTCTAATTTTTCAAAAAAAAAATGGCAATTTTCTGGCAATTTTTCAGTGGCTTTCTGGCAGTCTTATTTTTTTGGTTTTTTTGGTTACTTTTCCAGCATTTCTAGTTGCTTTTGTGTATTAATTTAATTAATTAAAAAATTTAGTTTACTTTACTTAATTGATAATTTATTTAATTTATTAGTAATTTATTTTAATTAATTATTAATTTAATATTTAGTTCTAATTAATTATTAATAGAATAACATATTTAAATAATTATTAACTTTAATATTTTATTTTATTTTTATTTGTAATCATAATTTTATTATGATGTTGTTTAAATAAATTATAATATGAAATAAAACACATTTTCCCTCTCAACTTAATGCTTGGGACTTAGTACAACAGACTGGACTCGGTTCGAATCCCGGGTAGGGTGTGCAGCCAGGCAGCATGCAGGAAGGACTTTCGGGCAGTGTGGGCTTGACTGGAGCTCGGGCGGGCAGTATGGGAGCTCAGGCGGGTGACACGGGCGGCTTAGCTAGGCTGGGCGGGAACTTGTTGGAGCTCGGACGGGAGAGCGAGCAAAAAGCAAGCAGCACAGCTCAGGAAGGGGGGGCAGCTAGCACGGGCAGGAGGCCTGCTGGGAATCCGGGCAATTCCTAGGCAACCATTTTTTTAATTAAATTTTAAATTATTTCTGGTAGCTTTTTTCCACCGAAAAACTGCCGGTAATATTTTTCGCCTAAAAATATCGCTATAAATATTTTTCTATTGTCAGTTTTGCTACCAGCAAATTTGCCGTCATAAAGCTACCTGAAATTTACAAAACTGCCTTTAAAAGACCATTTTTTGCCAGAAATAATTTATTTTCCTATTGTGTGATGATTAAGTTTTCCAAGGATATTTAATTGTAGACAAATCCAATAGAGTTTTCAATAAGAGTACATTAGTGATAGAGGAGGCCTAACATGTATTATTTGATGAATCTTATAAATCTATTGAGTTTAAGTTAGAAGAAGAAGAAGAAGAAGTGATTGAGGTCACCCAAGAAAATAGAGTAGAGCCTCAAAAGTCATTGCCTAGATATTACAGATATTCATCAAGTCATCCTAAAGAGCACATCATAGGAGATTCTTCAGTAGGAGTAAGAATTAGGCATAGACTAAGAAAGGAGGTTAGCCACTCTACTATTATCTCTAAGGTATAACCCTCAAATATAGATCAAGCTTTATTTAAAGAATTTTGGATGGTAGCTATACAAGAATAATGGAATCAACTTATTGGGAATGATGTTTGGGAGTTGGTTAGTAGACCTAAAAATCATAGCGTTGTAGGAACTAAATTGGATTTTAAGAATAAAATGAATGTCTCTGGGATAGTGGTTAGAAAAGGCTAGATTAGTAGTTAAGGGGTAGAGTTAAGTTAAATATATTGATTTTGAAGAGACGTCTACACCCATAGCTATATTAGAAGCCATTAAAGTGCTATTAGTCTTTTCTTACTTTAGAGGATTCAAGTTATATTAGATGGATGTTAAAAGTGACTTCCTAAATGGGGTGATTACAAAAGATTTATATGTCAAACAACCCCCAAATTTTAAGAATTTTAAATTTCTTAATATTATATTTAAATTAAAGATAGAATTATAAGGATTGAAGCAATCTCCTAGAGCTTGGTATGAAAGGCTGAGCACATTGCTCTTAAATAGAGCATTTATTAAGAGGAGGGTAGACACCACCCTATTCCTAAAGAAAGAAGGATAAGATATACTCAATATTCATATTTATGTTAATTATATACTGTTTAGATCAACAAAGAAGAATCTCTATAATAAATTTTGAAAAATAATAAGAGAGGAGTTTGAGATGAGCATGATGAGAGAATTTTCCTATTTCCTTATATTTAAGGTAAAAAAATGGATGATGGAACCTTCCTTATCCAATTAAAATATATCAAAGATATCCCTAAGAAATTTGAGATGGATAATGCAAATGAAATTAATACTCTAATGAGCTCCACCATTCAATTAGATATGGATCCAAATAGAAAATAAATTGACTAGAAGAAATTTAGATGGATAATTGGATCACTTCTTTATTTGACTTCTATTATACATGATATTAAGTTTAGTGTTTGTATCTATGCTAGATTTTAGGCTGATTACAAAGAATTTTTTATGAGTGTTGTTAAAATAATTCTTAAAAATCTTCTAGGAACCCAAAACCTTCGAATTTGATATCATAGACATAGTTTATCCTTCTAAATCATATGATATTATAATTTATACTTTATATGTTATAGAATTGATAAGAAAAGTACTTCTATAATATGTCAATTCATAGGATAGTCTTTAGTCTTCTGGTCTAGTAAAAAATAAAACTCTATTGCTTTATATATAGCTAAAACAGAATACATAGTTGTAAGATGTTGTGTTGCTAAAGTCTGATGGCTTAAACAATAAATCCTTAATCTTAGACTTCTTGTAAGTACTATTGAAATAATATGTGATAACACTAGTGTCATATGTATCTTGAAAAATCAAATCCAACACTAAACACATAGAAATTAGATACCATTTCATTAGATATTATATAACACATGACGAATATAGAGTTACATCATATAACTACTGAAAAAATTAACTAGTAGATATATTTACAAAAACTTTTGACTTTGAAACTTTTTGCACCTTGAGGAATAGACTAGGTATTATAGACATTCATGCTTGAATCAGGATAAAATAAAAATTAAACACTAAATTGTTTTTGTGTTCTTTTTTTTCATTGGTTTTATGACTATTTGTGTTTTGTTATTTATGTTTGTGATATATTTTTGTGTGAATTTTACTTTTTTTTTTTCATTTCATGCTTATTTTGTTTTTGATGTTGAGCTTAGTTGTTCCTCCTTTATGGTGATGTCAAAAGGGGGAGCAAATTATTGGTTATAGGTTATAACTCCTTTTGTATAACTAGTTCATTATTTTATTTTTTATTTCTTACTCAAGTTTTTTTGTGCTCTTTTATTTTTTCATTATTAAAAAATAATCTCCCTATTTTCAAGAACTCAACTAGTAAGGAGGAGCTCAGGATATAGCAATAATAAATTTGAATCATTACCAATTATATATGTCATCATCAAAATGGGGGATATTATTTCAAATATGATCCTAGGACCTATGATTTTGATATAATAACATACTATTCTCTATTATTCAAGAGCCGTAAAGGTACCATAGACAATGTTTTAGCACTTCTTAGAATTTATGTACCCAAAATAAGAATCATAACATTAGAGCCTCATGAAAATTCATGTCAAAGTGCCACTCATTGTAATGCATTAGCACATGATTCCAAGTTCGAGCACCGTAGTGCTCAAATTTTTTAGCGCCATAATGTATCAGTTGTTAAAGATGAGAAGCCATGTAGATTTAGCCAAAATATGTGACATTTGAAGTAAAAACTGTGACATGTCAACCAGTGCCGTAGGAGAGTCAACATTAGAGCACTGAAGTGCTACTTAATTTTTCTTACACCATGATGCCACCTTGTTGAGTGCCATGGAACCTAAACCCATCCCTATACATAATAAAAATAGTTTTTTAGTTCTATTATTTTAGGAGTTAAGTCAGTTGAGTGTATTCTTTTATTTATATTTGTCTTTCATTTGTTCCCCCTCAGAGTAAAGTCTAAGGGAGACTGGAGAAGTGAAAGATACTTTTTCATGTAATGAACATAGCATCTTTATATAAAAAAATTTGTAGTTGGTGGTAGAAGTGTGGAAAAGATCATTTAATCCTTCTTAATGATAATTTGATTATTACACTTCTCTTGTATCTTTTCTTCCAATGAATATAATATGGATGTGTTTACTTGCTATATTTTTCATGTATGACAAATTCCATAGTATTGGATTTATGATATAAAAAGATTAGTAAGTACTAATGTATACTCATGTTTTTTAAGCAATAAATTATATTTTTAATCTTAATTTCTTTATTTAGTGAATTCAAAATCCATGTGCGTAATTAAAATTTATTATGATGTACATCTTCGATGTAAGAATGTTGGAATAATTAAGAATATTGAAATGGAATATTGGCATGCCTTGACATATGATGTTTAAATATTCTAGGTTCTATGGTGAGAGTGAAATTATAGGACGGACATAAACTTTTATTTTATCCTCTATAAGCTCTACGGATATCAAGGGATGCATATGCTCCGATCCATATCTACAATTAAAAGTCTCATTAGAAAAACTACATTATACATTCCTTATTCAAAAATGCTTTATTTTCATAAGTATGAAAATATTTTTGCTAGTTTTCTTTTCAATAGAATAAATGTTGCAGTTGAAGTAAGCAGTATTAGTTAAGTTGGAATTAAGAAGAACAATTTCTAGTATGTTCGATAATCTACTCTAACTTTATTACTTGATTTCACACGTATAGTTACATAATTTATTTAGATTTATCTAAATTTGTATCAATTACAATCTTACTATATTTTAATTTCAGGTAGTCACATATTAACTCATCATAATCCCCCATCATATTCCATGAATTTGGAATAATTTCAGCATTCCCTCTCAAACAACTTTTTTTTTTTTGCACTCAACTTTAGCAAGTGCATGGTATTTTTTTAATTCTGAAAAAAAAAATTGCATACGATATATTTATTATTCTTATTTCTACGTGATGTTCTTGCTAATCTAAAACACCACTCAAATATAAATATTTTAGGTTGTCACTTTAATATCACTGAGATGCTTTAATTTAAGTTAGGATGGAATATTACCTATTCTTTGAACCCCAAAACAACCATTTACTCTTTATAATGGTGATTAGGTTATTTAAGAGAATGTAGGCAAAAATATTATTTTTGATGAAAGAAGAAAAAAAAGTGAAACAAGGTAAGAAGGATAAAAGAATAGTTTCCTTTTATTATTTCTTCTCGTGTAAATAGCTTCTTTTCTAACATTCTTTAAATAAGGAGTAAATCATAAAAAAGAATATTACTCTTAATCAACTATAACAATAAGATAGACATAACCATGCACTAATATACATTCCTAATTTTATAAAGAAAAGGAAGGAACTTATTTTATCTACCTTATTAGCTATTTCAAATATATTTGTAATAAATGGAAACATAGATTCCTTGGATTAAACATATATTAGACCCTTAGATCATTGCTTTTGATTGTCATCATGGTTCCCTTGTATTCTTGCCTTGGTCGTCAGAGTGAATCATTATATTAGTGCTTGTTTCACACTCCCCATCAACCTAGAGAACATATATTTTTCATTCTCAGCTTGCAAGTAATTTATTGAAACCTTAAACTAAATAGGGGTGATATCTAATTTTTCTTTTATTAAGTGTCATTTAATCACATTATATTTTTTGTTGTAAGGTTGGATATTAATCATGAACAATTTTGATTATAAATTTATTGTAATCGCAAATTATCATTAATCCCTCATGTTTTTTTATGAGATCATGAAGTTTAATTTTAAGCCATGGGATTTTCGAGAAGCCATAGGCCATAACTAAGAAGTTAGATTTAACACTTCTCTTTCCATTACCATCTTCCTCTCAGATCACCATATAATGAGATTACAATCAATAAAAGTGAAGTTATATAATGTTGAAACTACAAGAAAAACACTAATTTCTAGTAGAATAAAATCCGTCAGAATTTCCGGCAAATTTTCGACGAATTTCTGACGAAGTATTTCCAAAGGATTTTCCGGCACAAAACCGAAAAATTATTTGTTATTATTTCTGGCGGATTTTACAACGAGTTTTTTGATGGATTTCTGACAGAATTTTAATTTCTGGAGAATGAGTATTATAAATATTTGAAAATTCTCATTAATAATTATTTTCAATTAATAATTTTAAATTTCTAGAAAATGATTATTTTAAATATTTAATAATATTCATTAATAATATTTCTAGTTAATAATTTTAAATTTTTTGAAAAAGATTGTTATAAATATTTAAAAATATTTCTTAATAATTATTTCTAATTAATAATTTTAAATTTCTAGAAAAAGATTATTATAAATATTTAAAAATATTCATTAATAATTATATCAATTTAATTTTCATTGCTAAAAAAATAAATTAAATTGGCAAGAGTGCATACCCAGCTGGGCTGGGCATGGGTTCAGCATGAGGGGCTATAGCGGGTTCTTCGTTCATTTTTTTATTTAATTTTTTAAGGGTTCAAACCCCACCCAAGGCGCAGGCTCACAATGGGCCAACAATCAAGTGGGTCACATGTGGGTGATTGTGGCTGGGTCGAGGCTGGTCAGAGTGCATGCCTAGCTGGGTTGGGCGTGGGCTCGGGATGAGGGGCTGCAGTGCGTTATTCGTTCATTTTTTTTATTTTAATTTTTTATTTTTTCCAATGGAGTATATCCGTTAGACATATTTCGACATTTTGTCAATTGGAAATCATTTAGAAATCTTTTTGAGAAACTTTTTAACACTGGTAATAATTTTCTGATGTGTTTTTTACCGACAATTTTTTTCTTATAGAAATCTATCATAAATTATTATTTTTGACTTATTTTGACTATTTTCCGACGAAAATTGTCATCTGAAATCGGCTGTTTTCTTGTAGTGTGTCTTTTTATCATTGATTTATCTAGTATAGTCGACAAATGTACTGATTACTAAACTAAGTTCTTTTTTTTTTCTTGGACAAGGCTCCTCTCCATAATATGGCCTTTAGATATACATTTCATGGAAATCATGTAAGTGTTTCCCTTTTGGATAATGGGTACAATTTTTTGCTACTTTCACAATATAGGAAATATCCAACCTTGAGTGGGATAAGAAAATCAATCCCTTTACCAATGCTTAACTTCTTTCTTATTTCACAACCCTATCATTCCAGTTTTTCACCCATCATATGATTTTGTTTAGAAAGCAATCCAACTGTGATGAGTACATAAAATATTCTAAGGGAGAAAGAGAATAGAGGAAGAAGAATCTTATCAAATTTCCTTCATAATTTGATTTCTTAATTATAACAATAAAGCCTTAACATATAATAATAGGAGTATTGGATAATTCAAACATAATTTTATTTCAAAATGAGAAAATTCTTGAATATCTTATCATCCTAAAAATCCTGAATAATTTTTTAATAATCTTGTTGCAAGTATTGTACTACATCAACAACCGCATGTCATAATTTCTATCATGAAGATTTGTAGTATTATATTTTAATGTTAGTCTAATCCATCTCCTCTTGTATGTTACATTTGTAGAATCATAACTTTACAGGTCAATGTTTTAGAATCACTCATAAATAATGATTGGGTTGAAGTTGACCTTCATTTCTTAGCTATAGAAGGTGACAGGCTTGGGCTTCATGAATCAAATGATGGTGGTATTGCTTCTATTTTCATTGCTGCTTAAATCAAAGATAGTCAAAATTAGTTTATGCATACTCTCGGTATTTTGAAGATGTATCATTGACAATTATTTTTTATTTTAGGTGAACCGGCAAGTTTCTATGCTAGAGTCTTATTAGAAATTTCTAGTATGGATGTTGGGTATTCAGATAGTGATGGTTCATTCCAAATACCAGCTACTTATATTATTGAAGCCCGCTGTAAAAAATGCTACATACCAAAAATTATTTTACACTACATGCAGGTAAAAATAGAATCTAAATTAGAAATTTCAATAGAATAAACTAAAATTGTATAACATGAGATTTAATTTGTTCAACAATTGTATTACAAATTATAATTTTATTTTCTGCAAGTCTTAGTTTCACTTGCGAAGTCAGGGGATCAAATGATCATCATGATGAATTAATTATACTAGTAGCTTCTGGGATGTTAAGATTGCCTAGCAAGCAATAGCTATAGGTTTGTTGTGAGTAGTCTATATTACTCTTTGTTATCTTCTCGTTGATCTTATTTATATACTAATGCATTTCAAGCATTTTGATGTAAATGTGAGCATGCATGGCTTTCACAATTAAATAAATTTGTTATAAAAATTAATATAAGCTTTGCAAACAGATTGTGTAATGAAAGACATTTGCTTGTGATTTGAAAAATTATGAATAAGATACTCCAAAGATACCATTTCTTTGTGCATAATTTTGAAAATATATATTAGTAGAATAAAAAAAACTCGTATAAAAATATAGGTAAATTCTCATAGATCATTCTAAAGAATGACTTTAAGGTGTTGTTAGGTCAAATTAAATTTTTTAGCAATAATAAGGGCAAATAGAAGTGTCTATCACATATCTCAATCTAAAAGCTTTTGACCCTCTCTCTCTCTCTCTCTCTCTCTCTCTCTCTCTCTCTCTCTCTCTCTCTCTCTCTCTCTCTATCATTCTTCTTTAAGTGCAAAGCTAAAGAATCAATGCAATGATACTCAAATCTCTCTCATGTTGGTATGCACTTTTTCTCTCTACCCTTGAATTTCTTCGAAAGCAATATTTATTGTGGGGTGATAAATTGAGAGTTGGTTTTGGCCTAGGGTTTCCCAAACACTCTCAATTCTTGCATGCCCTTTATCTAGCAAAGTCTTGCAATGATGTCCCTCTTAGAACCAGTGAAGAATGGAGACCTAGTGGTGTAAAATCATTGATTCAAGTTATATTCCATGTGGTTATTATAAAGTAATGGCTCTAACATGCATCAAATGCATATGTGTAGTGTATATAATTTATCATGCTTGCAAATAATCATCTTATATGAAGTTAGGGAACATAAGATGGCACAGTTACAATATAATGTTGACTATAAAAAATATATAGAAATGAGATGAAATTTTGAATCAATGGGAGGAAAGGAAACTGCCTCCATCGGCCCCACCTCGCCAAAATGATGCTTCTCCTCACAAAATAACGGCTACTTTATGATAAAAGGGAGAAAGATAGAATGAAAAAAAAAACTTACGCTCGCTTGCTTCGCTCCTTCAAATCAGACTTTGTTGTTCGACTTCGTTACTTCGCAGGAAGATTCTAGGGTTTTCCCTTCATCTCCTCTTTTCATCGTTGCTGTTTGGCTCTGTGCCTCGTAGCCATTCGATTATGCTACTTTATATGAGGTGAAGATTGCATGCATCCATTTTGCGACTCCTTTATTGCATTTCGAATTCGTTGCTTCGCAGGAGGAAAAGAGATCTCATGAGTCGCTTCTTCAAACTCCTTTGTTTCTATCCTACTTTGCTTCATGGGATGGGTAAGATTGCGTGTGATCCTTCGTCTGCTCCTTCATTGTTGTCCAACTCCATCACTTCGAAGGATGGAGAGATTGCTTGAGTTCCTTCCTTCACTCTTTATTTCCATTTTACTTTGTTCCTTCACAGAAGGAGGTATAAAGAGTAAAGGTGTGGCTCTTTTAGCTCATTTAATACTATTCCACTGTGCTCCTTCTACGACTACTTGAGCCAACCTTATCAGACTCATAATATGTAATATGTATATATTTATATATAGTTATAATTATAACTATAATTTTTTAAAAAAGAAGAGAGGGGTGATATAATAAAAAATGAGATTCTTTCAAACAGGTCTCGAAGACCCACGCTATTGATCTTCGATCTAAGTGGATGGTTTTAAAATTTAAAAACCTGCACTGTGATCTTAAATACGGGTGGATGATTTTAAATTTGAAGCCCTCATGCCATTGATCTTAGATTTAGATGGGATGAAATAAAAATTAAAGACCCCACAGTTAATCTTAGATCCTTGTGATATGGTTTTAATTTGAAGACCCTACAATGTCGACCTTAGATCCAGGTAAGAGGAAATTATGACATCTCCATCCTGATTTCTCCCTCGGTGGGGAGGAGATTTCGGGAGGATGCCGAAATTTCAGTGAAAATTATAGAATTTTTTTTAAAATAATTGGAGAGCATTCAATTGGGATTCTAATTAATTAGTTAAAAAATAAACAAAAATTCATTTATAAAAATCAATTAAATTTAAAATTTATTGATTAATTAATTTAAAAAATTCAAGAATAATTTTAAAATCTGAGAGCATTTATAATTTGAAAGTTTTTCAAAAGCTTTGAAATTTAAATTTATGAATTATTTAATGAAAGTAATAATTAATTGAGAAATTATAAAAATAAATAAAAGTGCAACAAAAATGTGTTTGTCACTAATTAATATATACAACAATTGATATCAAATGCTCTCTAAACACCTCTAACTACAACCCATACAACAACTCTCAAAACTCCCTACAACAAAAATTGAAACTCTCCAACATAAACAAAACCCCCTGCAAGCCCTCCAAAGTCTCTCTTACACGAGCTCCTGCAGCAACTTGTGGGCTATATCTTCTATAAGTGCAAGCCTTAACTGCTATAACTATTGGATACAAACAGTTGCCAACAAACAAATGATAGTCAATATATCATAATAAATTGAATGAATTCTGATAAATCTAATCTACTACAGGTATAACAAACTATTGAAAATTAAGAAAAACCAAGTACAAAAAGCTAGCAGAGCAACTACTGTAGAAACAAAAAGTCTACGAGCAAAGAATAACTAAAACATTGACGCCAATGTCAAAACCCAAAAGTGTCAAAATCATAAACTCAAACAAACTCAAATAACTACAGAATAAATCTCCAAACATTCTACAAGCAACTACTATCTATACAAACACATAATCAAACTCAAATTCATGGGCATCCTTATTTATAAGAACTTGGTTATATGACCCACTACCCGATAACTTTTAAGGGAAAGTAGTAAGTCAGATCTTAGGGTAACATTTTAGGTAAAATTTAACTTACACCTAACCACCAATTAAAACCCTTGGCCACTTTGAATCAAAGTTGTAAGTCCAACCTCTGAGGGAAATGTTTAGGTGATAACCTAACCATAGACCCTGACTTGGGAATCCTAGTCTATAAGAATTTGTTATAAGACCCACAACTCCGGCCACTTAGCCTATAGGGCTTGGTCATAAGGCCCATCATTAAGAAACTTCTAAGGAGGCACTATGACCTATCCAACTGAAATATTTAGGCTACCCTTAGTAGAGGTTGTTAGTCCCACTCATTAGGCTGCTTTCTAATAGAAGCCATAAGTTCCTATCCCAATCTAGTCACATGGACAACTCTTATTAAAAAATTTAGGCAAAAGCCTAAAAAAATAATTTCATCATTAAATAATATTTTGAAATACGATAATTATGATTCCTATGTTGAGAGCATGTGAAATTTCTATTGTAAGATCTCTTACCTAAGTAATTAAAGACTTCGGGCAGGCTAGGTTATAGGGTTAGGTTGTAGAACCCACCTGCGGGCTACTTTTAGGTGAAGTCATAAGTCCCATATGTTAGGAAAACTATTTAAAATGAAGTACATTGATCCTAACAATCTTATAAAAACCAAGAAACTTTCAAAGGGAATTCATAAGACATAACCCAAATCTAACTAAAAAAACCAAATTTAAACTTTATGGTATCTTAGTCTAAGGGATTAAGATGTAAGACTCGCTTTTTAGGCAATTTCAAAAGGGAAATAATAAAACCTAACCCAAATCCAAACAAAATCCTTGGGCAGCGTTGTTGTAGAATTAGGTTGTAGGACCCATCTTTGGGTAACTTAGAAATAGAGTAGTAAGCCCCATTCCAAATCAAAATCGTTGGGATACTTTCTACAAAATCCCTAAGTTCCAAAACAAATCTAAATACTTGGGTGACTTCCCAAAGAAGCAATAAGACGCACTCCAAACCAAATTCCTGGATTAGTTATAAATGAAGTCATAAATTCCAAACAAGATAAATCTTTTGATATTCTAATAGATGTAAACCCCAAAACACCTAATCAAATTAAAATTCATAACATGCCACTTAAGTCTACTCGGGATCCTTTAGAGGATGCAACCCATGGCTACTAATATGATTTCCTAGACACTACGGTCAATGATTATCAGTGTTGGTAGACTTAAATCTACAGTATACCAGGGATGACGAAACTATGGAATCTTGATAGGGTTTACCTCCACTTCATTTACTATTGAGATTAAATCTATCTAAAATTCATTCATCCTTAATTAAGAGTTCTCTCTTACGTAGAAGGGATAAATAATTTTGAGTGTTGGTGGAATTTTTAAAATTAGTTTTGAAAAGCTTAGTTTTTTTTTAGAATTTTTGAAATTAAAGTTGAATTCTAATTCTAAAATCAAACATCCCATCAAAAAAATATACCACCTTGAGAGGTGGAAATAAAATTTCAAGATCGGGTTCAGAATTAGAATTGTTAATCTCATCTCAATTATCAAAATCGTATTCAAGGGAGGACCTCGTATGACAAGAATAAGTTCAACCAAATATCTAGCTATGATAGTCTAGAAGGATGATTGTTATGTTCATATCCAGAGCTTTATCAATAAAAGATATGTCTCCCAAGAGGGAGAAAATATCAATCGCTATTAATTCTTCAAATATTATAATAACGATCATTAACATTTTAAGTTTTCAAAAGAAACCCAATTAAATTTTGAAAATTATTTTTGAAAATAAGGTGTGTGTGTTTCTGAATTTCTTACAAGTACAAGCCCTCATAGTTAATTACATCACAGGGTGATAGAGTCTCCTACGAAAATTCTTGATTCGAATCGTGGCAAAATTTTGTTAAATATCTTCTATAAGGGATAAAAAAGGAGGTGGATTCTTGGAATTTCAAAAGTGAATGGATAAAAATTAAATACTTATTAATTGAGATAAGGGAAGAAGGGTAGGGGACACTTTGATACTCTATAACCATCCAGAGGTGTCCCAACTTAATCTAATTATTGGGCTTTACATTTTGGATTAAAAGAAGATTTAGTTTGAGTTGAATGTCTTATTAGAAATTTAAGATTATATTCCTGGAGATTGGGGTCTTAAGATCCAAGAACTACCCTAAATTCTAAATATAAATTTGGACATTAGACTACAATAGTCCAAAGCTAACTAATGTAGTGTGCGATATGGACTTATCCTAGCCTTGATTGGAGAGCCAAATAGCCACCTAAACAATTTTAAATTCATGAGTCTAATCATTATTTATGATAGAGTGGTAGGAAGGTTTTTATTAAGTATTGGAGAGATGGGGCTAACATCAAGAGATTATCCTAGGTGGCACCTTTGAGTTATGCTAGGTGAAAATGCTAATTACCAATGCATTTAAAATTTAGACATCTTTAAATGTATTTTTAATGTAATGCATGTTAAGATAGTTGCTATTTGCATGCTTTACATTTTTGCAACTTATGTAGTTTTGATGATTCCAAAGATTATTGTTCAAATGTGTAGTTATCTCCAAACATTTTTTAGAAGAATTGTATTAGCTCTTGTGTGTACTAACATTTCAGGAAAAACAAACTCCAGACTACGAAGACTTCAAATTAAATTCAGCATGAGATACATTGTAAAATTTGAAGCTTGCACTTTTCTTTAAAATCAAATTGAAATGGAGTGATTGTAATTTGAGTGAATAAAAACATACACACACACATAAAGAGATCATATAAAATGTTAATACTGATTGTACTTGACGATATTCGTTTGTACAGGACGATCAGACAGTTATCTTCTATAGAGCATTTGGAATGAATAGTAACTTGCTCGAAAAATATTTCTAAGTCCTATTTATCCAGGACGAAATTAATTATCGTCCAGGACGATTGGTTCCTTGTAAAATTTTCGTCCAGATGAATTTAAATTATCGTCCGTGACGACTGGTCCTCTGGAAAAGTTTTGTCCCGACGAAATAAAAAATTGTCCAGGACGATCTGAACTCTGGAAAATTTTCGTCCAGACAAAAATAAATTATCGTCCGTAGCGACTGGTCCTCTGGAAAAATGTCGTCCCGATGAAATCAAAATTCGTCAAGGATGATTAGAACTCTAGAAAATTTTCGTCCAGATAAAAATAAATTATCGTCCGTGGCGATTGGTTCTCTGGAAAATTTTCATCCAGACGAAGTCAAGAATCGTACAGGACGATCGGTTTTCTGTAAAAAATTCATCCAGACGAACATATTCTCGTCCAAACGATTAACCGACTTAGAACAGTTTTTAGCAGTTTCTAGAACCGACCTTGTAATAACCGTTCGTACTAGACGAACTTAGTTCCTACAGGACGATCAGCTGTACGAAGGCATTTCGTACACATGTTCAAATAGGGTCATTTTAGATCGTTTAAGTAAAATCGTCCAGGACGATCCACGATCGTACAGGACGATCCACTACGTACAGAATTGAA
>NW_021318830.1:0-20448 GCF_001605985.2 Dendrobium catenatum | reverse complement strand
GGAGTGGTGAAAAGAGTGTGTTGTAAAGGCTTCTCCGCCTTGCTGTGGGTGCAAAAGGAGAGTCATTATTGGTATTAGTGCCATACTCAAAGGGTGCCTCTGGGGAGTGGATGTAGGTCTGGTTTTAGACCGAACCACTATAAATCTAGTGTCATTTATTTTACTATTTTTACGTTTCTGCACTTTAAATTTTAGTTTTAAAATCTTTGGTTGAAAAATATTTTTCTAGAAAAACTTAAAAGAAATTTTTATTTCGGTTCAACTTAATTTTCAAAAGGGGATTTAAATTTTTTTAAGTACCAATTCACCCCCCTCTTGGTAGCCTTGGGACATTCACTTAGGTTTAACAATCTAATTACAAGACTCAATAATGCATGCTGGTCGAAATATCCAAATTATGTATGCATGAAATTTAAAAAAAATGCTTAAAAATAACTTTTTAAAAGATTGGGCTTCCCCAGGTTTGGCACCTCATCCTCATTGGTCAGATTATCAAGAATCTACCCGCAGGCGGGGAAGTGTCTAAAATTAGGAAAGAAGAAGTGTAGAAATATACACGCAACCCCGGGGGAGATCCCAACTAATTCCCTATATTTGTTATCTTTTTATGTTCCTTAACTCCTAAAATTTAAACTTTTAATTATGAGTAGAAAACCTTTCATACCCTCAAGAGCCTCACATATTTAGGCTAAAATAAAAAGTAAAACACATACGATAAAAAACTAAGAAAAGCAAGCAATCCTATATGCAAGAACATTAACTCATCAAATATAATCAAATTAATTAATAAATGTCCATAAGCAAATTGCCTTACTTATTTTAACCCAAGGAGTACAAAAAGAAATGTGGCCAGGCACCACTGACAACAACCTAGATTCTACTCCTTATATAAACACAAGTGACTTTGAGTGGGATACTCTTTGTCTTCAACTATTCAGTCATCCTTTCCTTCTGGCTTCTTGGATTCTTCATTGTAGGTTACCCAAATGAAATAAAGAGCTCTTTCTTTATGGGGAAGCCACCCTTTCTGCTTTGGTTATGAAAAAGATGATCAAAATTTGAATTTCTAAATAGAAATTTTCTATCACCCTAAGGGGTATCATTTTCTCTTTGGAATCCAATCTTTTGATCTGTGTATCCTGACTCAAAGTTTATCTTTCACAACTCTTAACATCTAAAACAAATTATATTTGATATAAAATAAAAATACTAAACTCTCCTGCAAGGTTATCCTAAGCATTTAATTAATCAAAATACATCCGTACAAAAAAAAAGTAAACTCACTGACCATACTCTTTTTATTATTTGCAGGTTAAGCTGTTGAAGCATCTATGGAAAGCATATTTATAATTAATTTTTATTTAGCCCCCTTTCTATTGCCCTGCATGAGTGAGACCACATGTAAAAAACTTAGTGAACAACCAGATCATTCCTATCCTAAAGGTAATATAGTGGCAAAATATATCAATAATCCATATAGTGTAGTAAAAGTAAGCAAACACATTAGGCTGTTTCATCCAAAATATGTAGTGAAATCTCAAAATATTCGGCACACACTAGAAAAATAACAAACAGGTCTAGCCTAGATCTAGAGTCAGTTGTCCTAGCAAATCATCTAAAGTTTCTGTAGAAGGTCGTGTCACAGGGGTAGATTTAAGGATGGGTAATTAGTTAGAGTTGTCTAAAGTTTGAGTTTGTTCTTGATGATAGAAAAATTTAAGAGTCGTCTAGATTTTAACTAAAGTTTGTCTGAATCATTGACTTTTTTACTTTGACCAAATTTTGGATTTTTATCATTTTTATAAAATATTAGATTTTGTTTTGAGTCATTAGCCTTTGAGTTTGATAGATTTGGATTTTTTAATTATTAGTTATGATTCTTTTTAATTTTGCGTAAGGACTTGAAAGTGTTAACTAGGGGGGATTTAGTCTTTTAGATCCAAATTAACTCTGAAAAATATTGAATCACCCCCAAAGGTATGGAATGACCAAAGGGGGATAATTTAGAGCATTTCTAATTTTTTTGGACTTTTTAAATATTTTTTAAAGATTTTTAATTAATTAATAGGATTAATTATTGATTTAACATAAAATTAGAATTAAGATGGAAAAAAAGGTTATCAGATTGAGCTTTGATTTCTCATAGGTTGGAGGTTTTATTAGGGTCAATTTTTTGTCCTTACATAGATTTTTTTTTATTTAATAAGAAATATTGATGAATTATTTTGGGTTTTAAGTCAATTCTTAGGCATAATTGTAAAGCTCCTAATTGGTGAACCAAATGGACACAAAATTGAGAGGATTTTGGGCCATGAGATCACATGATCTCAAGGCTAAAGCACCCTAAATTTGAATCCAAATGGAGTTCTCTAAGGTACCTAACAAACCCACCTAAGGTGATCTATAAGTCACCTTTAAAAAATCTTAGAGAGCTATCCTACGGTCAGATTGGGGAAAAATAAGTGGCCATAAACACCCTATGCTAATCATCACCATCACACTAAAAATAAATTCCTAATTCTCATTGGAGAGATCATGAATTAAATTTTAATTTAAGGGTCAAACCATGACCCTTGAATCTAAATTGAATGAAAATGTCGTTAAACACCTCAAACAGAGGAGAGAAATTTTGTACATGTCAGGGATAAGTCCAAATTCATTGTCCCGAAGTCCCATGCCTTGGTGACATAAAATTAATAAACAAATGCAAATATATAAATAACATTCAAACTAAAATTAAACATTACACAGATGCAATTATGGTATGGGACCATAGGGCTTTTAAAGATCTCTCTAAGATCTTTCCAACGAGCTTAAGAACACCTAATTTGTCCAAGTGTATGGGGTGATATGATTTTTGGATGCTTACAATAATTTTTGTGAAATTTATTCCTTAATTTCCCATGCATCCAATGCTATATGCGGCGCTCTTCGATTAGTATGAGCATACTGGATAACGGTTGGATTGACAATGGACGTCAGATTGAAGATTTTTTAGTTTGGGTCAAATGGTCTTCATAACTACGGGATTTAATCTGAATTGTTAATTAAAATCAATGACTAGGATTATGTCTTCAACCTCCTGTGCAAACCCAAAGTCGTGAAGCTAATCTATCATGATTCGAGCTATCCCACTAGTGAACTCCAATGAAATTTCATAGGGAGGATCATGAAGATGAAAACTTCCAATCCAAAGGTGCAAATCCATTTGGATGAAGGTTTTCTTCACATTCGATCGGACTACCTATATTGGGAGCTCAGGATCAAAATATTACCATAGAGAACATCTCTACTCATGAGCTTCTATATAAGGAAGCTTCAGGGGTGAAGGTAAGCGGATCTTCTTCAGACGCCAGGATTGAAGGATAGTCGGAGGTACTAATTCGATCCGAGTACAAAATGCTTTCACCAGAGTTCACTTGAATGGATAGACGAGAGCCTCTAGGTGATTAAGAAATGAAGGAGGAAAGTTGAGGGAGCTCTGGGGAATGATTTCAAATGATTGGATACAAATGATGGCCCGTGGAACAAGCTATCCAATTCAACTCTATCCCACGAGCTTTAATAGCCGGGATAAATCCGGCCGGGCTCCGGATGAATGCCAGGGGGGAGGGGACATCCTCTTGGAGAGATCGTGAGCCTGAAGCTGGCGAGCTCAGCCATTGGAAGGCATTGAGTCAAGCCCAAAGTGAAGGGGAACATCAAAGTTCAAACTCTATTTATTCTAGCCATCGTCGGCCAGGGTCTAGGTCTGGTTGACATGGAAAGGATGATGGGGATCTGATGACCTTGAGGGTGAGCTCAATTAGACCTAGGTCAGACCAATTTGATTGAATGGTTTGGGTTGACACAAACATACTCGGTTTGGGACAAATTGGGCTCAACCCGGGTTCTAGCTAGACCCTAGGTTTGACATGGGATGTGGGTATAGGTCTAGTGCACCCAATGCAAATAGAAATTGGGTTTATATTTGCATGAGGTGAAATATGGTTGAGGTCAATATGGTTTTGGATACTTTGGGCTAGCCCAAAAGTTGACCCAAGTCAACCCAAGACTTGAGCTGTCTTGGGGAGGTGTGTTGGACATACCGACTCTGGAATTGAAAATGTTTTTATGTCACCTTTAATATAGTGCACAAATTCATCTTGAGAGAATTTAATACACTGAAGTAGGGTGGAAGGCATCATCATTATGTATCCATGGAGTCAATGTCAACCTAGGAAAGTGTTAAAAGAGGCTTCATAATCTATTTTATGGAAATTTGCTTTGATTTTTTAGGATTTTTATTTATTATAGGAAAGTGATTGAACCTAAAGCCCTCTCATCCTTCTTGTTGAATCTTTTTAATATATTTTTATCAGAGCTGAGTTTGCGAGTGTCCACCCTTCTGTATGTGAGAGTTCTAATAGTCATAATGTTATCAATACACTCATATTAACAAGCACACAAGATACTTTAAAGTTATCTATGTATGTATATATATATATATATATATATATATATAATAGTTGATTATGATCTATTCTACCCAACAACAAATCATTATTGAAAAATGTGACAGCTGGAACTTCCTTTAAGAATAGTGTTTCTTTTTCTGAATACGTTGATTCTGGCTAAACCATACGTATCTCCAGATTGAGTAAATCTTTGACTAAAGCTTCCCTCATTTATTTAGAGAGAATTAGAGCATCGTAATTTTTTAGTTATATAAGAAGTTTTCTAAAGAGCGCTAAAATATTATAATTAACCATTGGAATCACTAAATTCACTACATCTAGTTTTGGAACGTATTGAGGTATGTTGAAAACTTTTAGATTATCTACAACCTGCTTTCGTTTATCAGTAGTTATAACTCATGGAGGTAAGGCTTTACGACTACAAAGGTTGACTAACAATACTTCTTTAGAGGAAGGATCTTTATTGGGTTTTGACTATTGATCATCGATCCTCATCTTATTGTTTTATAGTGGCCCATCTAAACAAAATCCTTGTAATTCTTTATTAATACGATCACCTTATACATTGAGTATAGTTGAATCACTATCACAATAGTATTGAAATTATTTGTATACATCATCTATGGGTTTTCCTTGAGAATTATTTTCAGCATGTTTATATTTTGATTCTGATACTCATTAGCAGAAATAAATATGGTATAAATAGAATCCTTTCTCCTTACTTTCTAAGTCCCATGAGGGATGATGTTAAAATCATATGGAGTTACTGGTTTAACATAAATATGTTCACCATTTGAAAAATAACAAATTTATGATATCCTAAATTCCTCTCTTCCTCTCTTAAAGTTAAAGAAACTTGATCAACTTACACTTACTTAGGCTCTTTGGTTGAAATGTTATTCTACTTTTCCTCATGAACTATCAGATCAACCTTGATGGGATTTTGTACTCTTGGGAGCTCCTAGAAATATTAATAAAATAAATTGTTTATGGTTCTTTTAGAAGAATTAGATAAAGCTATACCCACCAATTATTAGGTTTTAAAATAGGAGAATGTGCAGAATGTTCAACAAATATACATTTAGCAAATTCCTGACTCAAATCCACTAATTATTTTCTTTTGGGTATCACAACAATATAAAGCTAGGAAGAAGAAATAACTTGCAAATTAATCTATTATGATCTTCTCCTCTCCCTTTCCTATAACAAAAGCCAGAAAGAAAATACTGGGGAGATATGAGACTCAGTAAGTTTTACAAATTAAAGAACATTTAAAGTACAATAATTGAGAATAATCAAGCATTAAAATCATCATAAATTCATAATTAACTTTCATCTTTACTTCTTCTGAACTTTACAATGAATATCAATTCTAATCTATAAAAGATTTGGCTACACTTTCATACATTATTCAATGGATTTCATGTAAACCTAGCATTCTCACCATTGAATTACATTGAGGTCCTTTTTACCTCTTTAGGCGTCCCTTTTGCCCCACCTAATATGCACGTATCATATTATTTGGGTTCCCTTTTGCCCCTCCTATAATACATGTATATTATCTAGGGTCCCTTTTGCCCCACCTGTAATTATAGTTTTACATCATTTATAGCCAAACTTTATATTTCAATTGATATTCATAAAGCTTTTCAGTGTTCAAGTCATACTTAAGCTTTCGCATTCTTTCATAATCATTGTTGTGGTCACCGATGTACAAATAAAATGCATACCATATGCAAGTAAATTGACATCTTTCCAAAATAGTATCAAATAGGAAAATATTTAGATTAACATATTAAATCTTCTTTTATACTTACCTAATTTCATTATGTTCCTGGTTGTTCATACCTGGAATCTTGTATTAAAATTCATTTCTATACATTAAAAAAAATTAATAAACATTTAATTTAATGCATTCAAAATTAACCTTCAAACCTATAAATGAAAGTTCTTAAATTTGAATATAAATGCATTATTACCTTCTTGAAGAGATGACTCCTCAAATTCTCTACCTTGTATTCTTCCCTTTGCATATATCCAATGAATCCTCCTCCTCTAAACTTTCTCTCTTAATCTTCCATCATCGATTCTGAACTTATTTGCACCCTTATCACAAATTGCACTGCTGCTTTCTTTCACTGCCATAAAAATCCTTTCATCTGAACTCTTTTTCTTTACTGTTTTACTTTACTGTTTTCCTTTTCCACCTCCTAAAGTGTTCCAAAAACACTATGAAGATTTTTCCTACTAGTTTTTGGTAATGTACCGCCTTCTAATTACAACACACTGTACCGAATAGAGCAACAATTATTCTTGCACACTATGCCGAATTCTGTCTATAAGAATTTGTCCCGAAAATATATTGTTGGCTTGTGTGAGACTCTAATAGAGAAATGAATGTTGCTGTTTGTCTGAAATAAATCCTATAAAAAATTTATTTCCTTGTATATTTTAATAAAAATGATAACTATGAAGGTGGACCCACATAACCGAATTCCAAACTCCATTTTGGCCATTTGATGGGATTTTTTTTTTCTAACGGCCTGCACTTATCTTTATACGTGAAGGGAAGAGGAGAATGGGCCAACTTGAAAACTAATTTCCAAATAATCCTTTAAGCATCTATTCATATAAATGTTTAAATAAATTATGTAATTTAATATTACTTATATTTATTATTTATAATACAAATAAAATTTCATTTAAAATGTATTAAATTCATTACCTAATTTAGGATGTTATAAAACACCATCCTTAATTTCTTCTCTAACACTTTATGAGATTTTAACATCTTCATTTTTAAAGAAGCTAGATTCTTTAAGAATGATAGCTAAGAAGTTTCCTTTTAGAGATTAGAGACTTTACTTAATAACTCAGTGAAGGTTTTAATTATAAAACCTTCCAACATAATGGAAATTTTTTTTAGAAGGGGGTCTCTATAGCATGCTATTTTTATACCTGTAGCTCACATCTCATGTTGAGGTTCCTCCAACTTAGGATATAGTATAACAGACTTTCACCCAACATCTAGTTTTAAACTACAAGATCACTAACGGTGATGTGATACTTTGCACAGGCAAATCTCTTTACAAATATAACTTCTAGGTAATTGATGGTAAGGACCAAATCATTAGGCAATTCAGTATACCAATAAAATGCAATAGTAAATAAATAATTGACAAACTACCTGAATAACAATGCATCACTGCATCCAATATTGCAGCAATTAGCTTTGGAATGAGCAAGGTGTTGCTTAGGATAACCTGTACCATCAAAATTTTTGAAATAAGGCAGAACAAATCCTTTAGATAAGAGACTAAATTGCATTCTTTCGAAACAAATCCTTTAGGATAACCTATACCTAACACCTCTCTAACTTATTTTTCCACCATTTTCTAGATATCCATAGACTGCACTAATGGAGGTTCAACCTTCACATGCTTTTTCAATGGTTTCTCTAGATATTCTATCTTGATTATGTTATTCTAGTATTATGTGTATTGATTCATAAAGGGAAGATCAAACTTGAGTATCCAAAATAAGAGGCACATTACATTGCATGTTGGAGATCTTAACCATCATTTCGTCTAGCTTCTTCACCATTTCGAGTATTTGTCTGTCTTTCTTATGTATTTCTTCTAGAAGATGGTGATTTTAATCAACTATATCATCTCTTCATCATCATTGTTAGCCCTTCTTGATTGGTCCTCACCTTTTTCGTTCTCTCTTTGTAAAGATGAATTACTACAGACCATGTTGACACCGTCGGACATCTCTTCCATCATTTCTACATTTCTAAAACTTCTTTCTAGTTAATCTAGTGGATACTTTCTTTAAGATGATCCACCATCTCCTCAATTGACTTCCCTTCCACAATATGATGGTCAATCAAAGAATATTCTCTAGCGGGGGACAATTCTTTTACAAACTTTCCTTTCCTTGATCTTTCATCCATACCATTATTCCCATGAGCCATTAATGTAGTTGGAGTGGGAACCATCTTAGGCCACCAAACCCTTTTCATATCAGATACTGAGCTTAATATATTTGCAAACTTTAATTTTCTCCTATGAAAATGAGTAGATGATTTACACATCATGAGTGGTGTCGATCAACCCTTGATGGATGTTGACTTGAAGGGTGAATAGAAGCTCTTACAGGATGATTTCTAGAATTATGTGAAGATAGGAGAGATATGTGATTATACCCTTGACGGGCTAACGCTTTGTACCTTAGAGATCTAACAGGAGTTTGTTGACTATGTACGTGAACTGATGCTACATGTTGATCATGATATGAGAACTTCTTTAGCTCCCTACAATGATTTATAACAATAATTGGTCGACTTGGACCTGATTCCTGGAATTGAAATATTCTTTTTATATGAGGAGACCCTCCTAACCTTCTACTTGAGTGTGGCAAGACGTCAGTAGATATTGCATCCTTACCACTTCTCAAAAATTCAATCTTTGATTGCTTGTAACCAGTGGCACGGTCATGGATTAATTCGTTCAATAAGGACTTGAATTTCCTCTTTCTTTCAATAAGGAGGGTAGGAGATCTTCACAAAATGTAGTGAGAGGGGAATTTGGTATATACGATAAAATCTCTTATCCAGCATCAACTGACAATGGATTAAATCTTCAACAAACTAGTTGAGGAGAATTAACATACTCCTCAGAAGTTGCTGAATCTAATTTCCTTACTACATTTGTTGTAGCGGAAATCATGTTGTGCTCTTTGAGACTTAGTCATCTTCGTTACTCTAGAAGACAACCCAATCTCAAAGTTTCCAAATAAAGGAGTTTCAACATTAATTGGAGACTTCCCCTTAATCATGACAACTAATTGGTGGAAGGTCAAGAGAGAGAAGAATGAGGGTTTAGTAGCTACGAGAGTAGCTACAGACCCACCCTCGATGTTAGTTTGGATGGGATTTGACTTAGTGGACTCAGTATTTGCCACCACCTCACAATGTGATGTAGTGAATGTCACATGTAGGTTCTCAAAAGTTTATCCAAACTTAATTTGATTTCCCTTAGTCGCCTGGGAAGTTGAGGTTGAAGATTAATTTTCAAGATATTTTCTATGATGATGGAAGATCAATCTCGTTAGATTATTCTCGGAAAGATTGGAAGTAAGAGAGAGAAGGTCCAAGTTTTAAGAGAGGGAAATAAATTTTTGAAATTTTGTTTAGCGGTAACGGTCGCAGCCATTGATGGCGGCGGATGATCGCCAGCATTCGGCCGATGATTGTTCTAAGGATGATAGCAGATATTCATCTGAGGAGTTTAAGGTGATGATGAAGGCGGACAGATGCCAGCATGGTCTAACAGTGATTAAGGGAGGTGAAGAACAATGGCATTCGTCTTCTTCGATGTCTCCTTCGGTTGAAGAATGGCAAGGACATTTGGTGATAAAAAAGTTATCAGAATTATCACCTAAGGTGATCAGGCATGTGGAAGGTAAAGGCAAGGCTGTAGTTGAAACGGTAGATTTCTTTACTCCAAATAGTTCAAGTCATATGGAATTCCTTCCGAAATTAATGCATTGACTTCAGGAATGAAAATATTTGTTAACCGATTTGGGAATTTGAATGCAATCCCTGGACTATATCGCAGTGTGATAAATGAAAATTCTTAGAATTTGGTAAACAACAATTTTCATACTGCTCTGGAAAAGAGGAATTAATCGGAAGGAGCTAAGATGAATGATGGAATGCCTAAAAATCCTGTAGGCTCAGGACAAGTGAATTCAAGAATAACAAACCATATATAAAATTGGATTTTAATGATAATGAGGTGGCTTTATCTGGAGATGGTAAAGAAGTAAGGCTTATTGGAAAAATGGAGAAGATGAACTCAAAAAAACTGTCCAAGTCATTGGTAATTAAAGTATTTGGAAAAGATTTACTGTTCCATATTGTGGCTTGGGAGTTAAGGAAATAATGGAGTCAATTCGGACAATTTCACTTTACTACATTAGGAAGAGGATGGTTCTTATGCTCATTCTCATCGGTAGAAATGTTAGAAGGAGCTCTTTCAGGAGATCCTTGTTTGTTAACGAACATATAGTTGGTATGGAGAAGTGGACGCCGGAATTTACAACTTCTTCTATAAAGGAACTTTATTCTCCAATTTAGATTAGAATGCCCCAACTACCTTTGCAATGTTGGGATGAGAATAATGTAGCTTGCATTGCTTCAAGAATTAGAAAACCACTTATGTTGGATGGCAATATGTTTCATTGAGGAAGAAGATAATTTGCTAGAGTTTGTGTAAGAGTTAGACTTGATCAACCTCTTCCATTAGGTGTATGGGTGCATAGCATGGCTGGTAGATTCTTCCAAAATGTTTAGTATGAGAAGGTATCAAACTTTTGCTATGTTTGTGGGAAGATTGGGCATGTGGATAAAAATTGTGTTCTTAATGAAAAAATTAATAAGGACATTGAGGTTGCTGATAATGGTGGAAATGGTGTGGAAAGGTGACAAGAGGGTCATTTACAACCTTCTTATGGGCCATGGATATTGGTCAACAACAAAAGAAGGAAGAATTCTAAACAGAACAACAAGTCTATTAATCCAGCCACTACTAGATTTGTAAGAAAATATGTAGTCCCAATGGCAGTTATACATGAAGCTTGGAATGAAATGGTAGAAGGCAACAGTAAAGCTGCTATTCAGGAGATCCCAGGAAGATTTTGTAATGAACCTGATCATCAAGAAGATGGGGAGACTAATTTGGAAGGAGATAAAGGGGAACAGTTGGAACAAAATAGTGCTGTTATGGAATAGGAATTGTTGTGCAATAAAAACTATATCAGATCTGATATAGATCTTTCTCAGGTTGTATCAAACAACATAAATGGGAAGGGTTGCTTGTGAACTTAGATAGGTCCAAAGGAATTACATGCAAACTCAAGTATTCCCTATCATGATACTGACTTCAAGCTTTTGAAAAAAAATAAATACACAAGAATTGGAACAACAGGAACATGTGCTCATTGCCAGCAAACTTGTTGATCTGGAAGCAGAAAAAAAATCTTTGGTGTAAGTTCTTCTTATGCAAAAGATTAATAATATGTTCTTTGTACTTCAAAATGTTAATGAAAAAGGTTATGCAAAATCTTATGAAGAGAATACCTTGGTTGACAGAGAAGAAGGAGAGCCATAAGTGGATGGAAAAATAGGGAAAAAAATTGAATATTCAAAATGAATTGGTGAATAAATGTGAGAATGACATGTGTTCTAATGACTTGCCAAACTGTAAATTGTCTAAATAACTCAGATCTTTAGGGCCCATGAAATCTAAATCTCGTGGAAGATTGGGAGATGGAGGTAGTAAAAGGAAAGTTGGGGGCTACTCCCCAAGAAAAGCTTAATGGAATCTATAGCCTTTTGGAATTGTAGAGGGGCAAAGAAGAAGAAAGCCTCTCTATATATGAAGGAATTTATCAAGGATTACAACTTATTCTTTGTGGGGTTGTTAGAAACTAAAATCAACTCTTTCGATAGAGTTGACTTTGAAAGGATCATGGATCCAAATTGGGATTTCTTTATTCTTCCCTCGAAAGGATTGTCTGGTGGCATTATGACTTTATGGAGAATTGATATAGCTTCCTTTTTAGTAATCAAGACTTCTGATCAATGTGTGATAGGAGAGCTTAATGTCCTTAACAAAGGAATATGGATGATAGCTACTATTTATGGGAGCAAGGAGGTTCAGAAGAGGAGATTGGTATGGGATTTTATTCATGAGCAATCACACAGGAATATTCCAGCTGTTATTGGTGGAAATTTCAATTGCATTTTGTCTCAAGGGGAAAAAAAGGAGGTAGGAAGTTTGTCTTTTCTCAAGGTCCCTTAGAAATGCTCAAATTCATGAATGTTAATGACTATCATGATGTTGGAGTGGTTGGCCCAAAATTTACTTGGTGCAATAATAAAGAGGGAAGTTGAAGAATTCTGGAACGCTTGGATAGGTGTTTGTTGAACTCATTGGCTCTTCAAAACATCCAAATTGCGGTAATTAGACATTTAGCCAGAGTGGCTTCAGACCTCTGCACTATAGTGCTGAAACTTTTTTAAGTTTTAATAAAGATGAAAATGTATATCAAGTTTGGAGAGGTTTGGTTATCTATTAAAACTACAGCACACATTGTTTCCAAAGGGTGGAAGAAGAATTATGTAGGAGATGACTTGGAAATTCTGAACAAAAAGTGCAAAAGAACTTTAAATGATCTATTTTATTGGAGTATGAATAAATTAAAAGATTTTTCTAGTGAAAAAGAGAGGTTGAAGGCTGAGATTTTATTACTACAAGATGAAGAAGCTAGAAATGGATGGTTGGATGAAGGAAACTTATGGTAGCTTAGATCTAAAGTAAAAGAGTTGAATTTTATTCTCAATTGCTTGAACACTTGGTGGAAGCAAAGAGCAAAAGTGATGTGAGTGATTGAAGGGGATTCAAACACAAAATTCTTTCATGCCATTGCAAATGCAAGGGGAAATGCTAATTGGATTTCTCAAGTGAAGAATAATGATGCCATGCTCACCTAAGAGAAGTGGAAGATGTTTTTTTTCAGATTCTTTCAAGATAAATGGAAAGATAGAGAATGCATCTTGGAAAATTGGTCGAAACCATGCAAGGTCTTGGAAGAAGATGATAACTCTTTTGAGAAGGGATCATTCAATGGGTGAAGTTAAGGAGGCTGTTATGAGGTTAGGGAATAATAAAGCTCCGGGATGTGATGGTTTATCACATTCCTTCTTCAAAAGCTTTTGGGATATCATTGGTGAAGATGTTTATAAAGCAATAAGTCATTTCTTCTATATAGGGAATATGAGTAATGATTGGAAAGACACTTTGGTTGTACTTATATCAAAGTCTACTAATCCTTTAGCGCCTTCCAACTTTAGGCCAATAAGTATATGTAATTCAATTTATAAAATTGTGGTCAAAGTTATTCTAAATAGAATGTTATTGGTTATTACAAGAATCATATCAGAAGAAGAAGTGGCTTTTGTGAGGGAAGATCTATTTCTGATCATCTTTTATTACCTCAAGAGATTTTCATATGCAAAACTAAAGAATTTGAAGAAGATGAGAAGCATAGTGGATAATTACTGCCTATGGACTGGAAAGAGCATTAATCAACAAAAATCATCATTGATATTTGGAAAATCTGTTTTGAGGAGAAGGAAAAGAAGAATATCAAAGTTGTTTGCTTTTAAAGTGGTGGAAGAAATAGAACACCTTGGAATCAAAATGGCTTTAAGAAGATTAAAAAAGGAGGATTTACAAATGCTATTGCATAAATCTATTAAGAAAATTAATGAATGGGGGGAATAGATTTATATCATAGCTGGAAAATTGTGTTTGGTAAAATATGTCCTTCTCACTTTACCTATTTTCTTAATTTCCCACTCCCTTGTCCCAATGAAAACTTTAAATGAGTTGGAGAAATGTTGTAGAGAATTCATCTGGAATAAAATGGATAAGAGATACGGTTTGCATTATGTAGCTTGGAATATGCTATGTACACCAAAGAAAAATGGCGGATGGGGTCTTCAATTAACAATTACAAGAATTGGTCCACTTAGAGTAAAGTTTGCATGGAATCTCATTGAGAAACCAAATACATTGTTAAATATAAATCTGATAGCTAAATATGGAGAAAAATGGTGGAGTAAGGAAGAGTTTAAAGGATGTTCGAATACATGGAAAATCATTACCAGTGGATGGAAAGTACTTAAAAAGTTTGTTAGATGGAAAGTACTAGATGGCTCCAACATTAATGTTTTGAATAATTTTTGGATTATGGATAAGAATCTACTTAATTGGCCAACTTTTGTGAGGTGCTGTGAAGATGAGAATACCACTCTTGATTATTTCATAGAGGATGGAAATTGGGATTTAAGGAAACTTGAAATCTGCTTCGGGGAAGAAATGGTAAAGATTATAACAGGAGTGCAGATCAGAAAAAATGCTATTCATGATCAAATGGAATTAAAATTGTAGTTTTCTGGTAAGACTTTATCAGCTTTCGTTATTGAAGATAGTCTGAAATTTAATGTGACAGAGGAGTTATATACATGGATTTATAAGCTCAAGAAAAATTCTCGGGTGGAGCTTTTTTTTTGGAGGCTTTGTAGGGATGCTATTCCTACTGAAGATTTTCTTTTTAGAAGAAAGATTTCTGGAAATCATCTTTGTCCTATGGGATGTGGTGAGATTCAAATCCAGGTACATGTCACTACTACTTGCCTAATACTTGTGAAAGTTTCCAAAGTATTAAGTGGATGGGGATTCAAAGTTCCAGAATTCTTTAATTGGAGAGATTTTCTACTAGAAATCAATAGATTAACTAAGCAAGACATAATGATATCAAGGTTATATGCAGTACTATTATGTATGTTTTGGAATAATAGGTGCAAAGTTAAACATGGTAACATCAGAAATAGTATTGTTATCATTGACATATCTGTTTTAAGCTACTTTAGCTAAGCAAAACAAGGAATTTATCGCTCAGATCACTAGGATGCTTATCGGTACGAAGGACTACTCTTAGATTATTGGCATCCTCCACCACCTGAGTGGTTAAAGATTAACCTTGATTCAGCTCTTAAAGAGAACTACATGGCTGGTGTTTGTGGGGTAGTAAGAGATGATAATGGTAGGTTAGTCTTTGCTTTTGGAAGAAAGAAAATGCATTGGGACAGTGCAAGATTGGATCTATTAGTATTCAAAGCATTGAAGGAAAATTGGCAAAGATGGATACAAGAAGTTAATGGCATCATTGTTGAAGGAGATAATAAGAATGTTCTCCAATTTAAACCGAAGACTATTAGTGAGAACATGGAAGATGAAGATTTCTTATTCTTTAGTAGCTTCATTAATGTTATCTTTAATTGTGTTAGGCGCAACTGTAATAAGTTAGCATATTATTGTGCTAACTTAGCTTTATCTTTTGATTTTGATTGGGATTCTTTTCTTCCTAAAAACCTTCCTTCTTCCTTTGTCAAAATTGTAAAGGAGGAAAGTGAAAGATGGTTGGTCCCTCATTAGCTATCTAGGCTATTTGGTGCTTGTTTTTTAATCTTATTGCTACTTAGCATTTCTAAAAAAAAAAAGATACTTTCTATGATTAAATGAAAATTTGAACTCAGTGATTGAACTTGCTAAACCCAAATTGAATGCTAAATCAAAAGATCATACTAGACTAACTCTATTTTATCCCTAAGGGAAATTCTAGATTATCATTGATTATAAGGTGAATTAACCTAACTAAGTACCCTTCTGAAAAGATTTTTTAAGTGTATAAGGTAAAAAGAGATATGAGTTAACTTAGATTTAGATTTAAATAATGATATGAGTGAGAAGTTTTTGTAAAAGGGAGAAGGAAAACTTGAGAATTTATAATCTAAAGCCTAAAATTAAGATACCCCTGCAAGACACTACATATGCAAAAAGGCAAAACTATAAAACAAGAAAAAATGCAAGACTAAAAATAGACAGCACCACTACTAGAATTTGGACTAAATCAATATTTTAGTTGGACTAGTCCACTTGATTTTTATAATGAAATAAAGTGACGATGGGATATGCTAACGGGTGTAATAATCAACATGCAAGCATTTTGAGTTTAAATAAACACATATATGAAATTGCAAATGCAGGACAATAAATATGCATTAACCCCTACCAGAATTAAGACCAAATTGGTATTTCGGTTGGACTAGTTTGCTTGATTTTTAGGATGAAATCAAATAACCATAAGATATGCTTAATCGCATGAGCATATAGAAATGAGCATTTGTAATTTAAATAAGCGCACATATGACATGCAAATGCAAGATAACAAATGGGTAGAATCACTATCAAACTTAGGACCAAATCACTATTTCATTTGGATTAGTCCACTTAGTTTTTAGGATGATATGATATGCTTACTCGCGTAAGCATATGCAAGCATTTTGAATTTAAATAAATACATAAATAACATACAAATGCAAGATAATAAAAGGGTAGAACCCCTACCAAACTTATGACCAAATTGGTTTTTCAGTTAGATTACTTCACTTGGTTTTTAGGATGAAAGCAGTAAATATAGGATATACTCACCCACATAAGCATAGACATGCAAGCATTTGGAATTTAAATAAATGCACATTTGATATCAAAACACAAGACAATAAATATGCACATGTATAATCATAAGTTTATGTTGTACCTAATGACCTCATAAAAAAATGAGGTTAATAAAGAAGAGATAAAACAAGAGAGAGTGAGAGGGATGGAGAGGAGGTTGATAGAGGATAGATAGAGTTAGAGAAGAGTGAGTGAGATATAAAAGAGAGAAAGATGGAGTGAGAACAAGCGGGAGAAAGAGTAAGAGAGAGTGAGATGGAGAGATAGGGTGAGGGAGAGAGGGAGTGGGAGAGATGTATTTTAGAGAAAGGGAGGTAGAGAGAATGAGAGAGAGGGAGATAAATAGAGAGAGCATGAGTGAGAGAAGGGAGAGAGTGGGTGAGGGAGAGATAGAGAGAGTGGGATAGAGAGAGAAAAAAAGAGAGGGAGTGTGAGCAAGAATGTGTGTTGACTAGACTGATAGAGGCTGAGAGAGAGAGAGAGAGAGAGAGAGAGAGAGAGAGAAAGAAATAGAGATAATGATCAAAGTGAGAGAGAGAGAGAGAGAGGTGTGGAGAGTTAGAAGAGGTAGAGTAAAAGAGAATGAGATGCATATAGAGAGGATAAATAGAAAGAGGAGAGAGAGATAGATATTGAGATAGAAAAAGAGTGTTGGCGAGAGAGATAGAGAGTGAGAGAGAGGGAGAATTATTAAGAGAGAGAGAGAGAGAGAGAGAGAGAGAGAGAGAGAGAGAGAAGGGAGCTAGAGAGAAAAGAAAGTGAGAGGGAAAGATGTATATTAGAAAGATAGAAAGGGAAAGATAGGGAGGAGATAAAAAGTGAGAGATAAAGAGAGTAGTAAGAGATAGTGAGAAAGTGATGTAGAGATATAGAGTGTGTGTATGATAAAGTAAGTGAATGATAGAGAGAGTTAGTGAGAGATAGTGAAAGAGGAGAGATAGTGAGAAAGAGATAGTAAGTGAGAGAGAGAGAGAGAGAGAGGGTGAGAGAGGGAGATAGCAATAGATATAGAGATTGAGAGAGGTAAAGAGAGTGAGTGAGAGGGAGGGATTATTTGTGATAGAGGTAACAAAAGAGGGTAAGAGATAAGGGGAGCTATTGAGAAATTATTGAGAGAGAGCAAGATGGAAAGGAAGATAGAGGAAGAGAGAGATGTTTTTTAGTGAGATAGAAAAGGAGTTAGAGAAAAAGGATAGTAAAAGAGAGCAAAGAGAGGGATAGTTAAAGAGGGATGGAATGAGTTTGTTTAAGATAAAGAAAGAGATGAGAGAGAGAGCTAGCGATAAAGTGCAAGAGAAAGGGTGAGAGTGTGGGATGAAGAGAGACTAAGTGAGATAGAGAGAGAGAAAGAGAGTGAGAGGAAGAATTAGAGAGAAAAAGTGATATAGAAAAACAACGACATAGAGAGAGAGAAACAATGAGTGATAGAGAGGTATAAAGTAAGGAAGGGAGGGAGAGAGAGATATGGAGTGTGTGTGAGAGAGAGAGGGTAAGAGAGAGAGGGAGTGATAAAGAAGGTGATAGAGGGAGAGTGGGAATGAGTGAGAGGGAGAGTCAAAGTAAGGTAGAGAGAGAGCAAGAGAGAATGGGAGAGAGAGAGAGAGAGAGTGAGTGAAGATAACGAAATAAAGAGAAAGAGAGATATATAGTGATTTATAGAGAGAGAAAGAAATGTGAGATACTGCAACAAAAAGAGTGAGAATGATAGTGTTGGCTCCAGAAAATGGCATGAATGTAAGAGACTACATGCAGCCGTAAGATTCCATTTCACTTAAGTCAGATTGTAATTAACCAGATTTTCCCTGAGAGTAGTGTAAGGGTTTAAAGATCTTAGGTCCTTACATCCTATGAGTGCAAGCACTCATAGTTAATTACCCTTTTAACACATAAGAGAGAATGCTCGATAAATGATGAATAAATTTTAGATATTTTTAGTCTCATTAGTGTGAAGATGGAGGTAAATCCGATCAAGATCCCATGGTTTCGTCGTCCTTAGTATATCATAGATTTCAGTTTACAAAAACTAATAATCATTGACCTTAGTGTCCATGGAATCTAACTAGCAGCCATGGGTTGCCTCCTCTCACGGAACCTGAGTAAACTGAAGTGGTTAAATGTGGGTTTTAATTTTGTTAGGTTTTTTGTGATTTACATGTATTAGAATTCTCAGATATTTATTTAGTTATGGATTTTTAACTTCGTTTAGAAGTAACCCATGAATTTGGTTTGGAGCGGATCTTATGGCTTCCTTAGGAAGTAGCCCAAGTAATTAAATTTAGGTTGTGACTTACGACTTTCATAGAAAGTAGTCTGGGGATTTAATTTGCAATGGGGCTTACTGCTCCATTTATGAGTTGCCAAAAGATTGGCCTTATTAACTAACTCTATTTTGAGCCTACCCGGAGGTTTTAAATTTGATTGGGTAGGAATTATGACTTCCCTCAAAAGGTAGCCTAAAAGAGGGTATTATAACTTAATCCTTTAGGCTAAGACGCCCAAACGTTTAAATTTGGTTTTTTTTGTTCGATTTGGGTTAGGTATTAGTACTTCCTTAGAAGTTTCCTAATGATAGATCTTATACATAGCACTTTAAGCTTAGTGGCAAAAGTTATGGATCTTTAAACCTAATCTTTTTAGAGTAGGATGCCCGAGTAAGGCGTTTAGGGTTATATTATAATCTAAACATTTTCCTCAGAGGTCGGACTTACGACTTCTATTAGAAGTAGCCCATGTTTTAATTAGGGGTTGGCAATAAGTTAATTTTTTATCTAAAACTTTCCCTTAAGGGCTTACGACTTTCTTATGAAAATTGCCGGGTAGTAGGTCTTACAACAAAGTTCTTATAAACAAGGCTGTCCAATGGTTTGAATTTTATTTTTTAGAGATTTATTATGAACTTGTTTGAGTTGGTTGAGTTTATGATTTTTTACACTCCTGGGTTTTGATACTGGGTTGGTATTTTAGTTCTTTTGTGCTTGTAGTCTTTTCCACTATAAAAGTCCACTATTCTACCTACTTTTTCAGCACTATTGTTAAACTAGTTTTTTCATACTTAGCTTTTCTTGCTTTCCAATATTTTGTTATACCTACAATAGCTTAGATTTACTAATTTCTCAGTATTGATTTAATTTATTTATGATGTACTAACTCTTCATTTTCTATGTAGGTGTTCATAGCTAGTAGTTGCGATAGTTGAGACTTGCAGTTGCAGAGGATGAAGCCCAAAAGTAGTTATTGGAGCTCGTATAGGGGATCTTTGGAGAGTATATAGAGGAGTTCATTTTGAGTTGGTAGAGTTGAGTTGTTGTTGGAAAATGTGGGAGATTTAATTTAAATTTTATTGGAGAGTTTGTTTGATTTGTGAGGGGTTTGTGAGTTGGAGAGTTGTTGTTGTATATTTTATTTAGTGGAATTTCTCACCCCCTTAGCTTTAATTTATTAAACATTTTTTTTTAAATTATTCAAACTAATCAAAATCAGTTTTCTCAAAAAAATAACAACACTTTGATTTAAATTTTACTCTCGAATTTGAAAAAATGCTGTCAAATTATTTAATTAAATTAATTTTGCTAATCAAAATTAATTATTTTTACTTAATTTATCTCGATTAATTAATTTAGATGATTCAATTAATCAATTTTACATGTAATCAATTATGTAAATTTGACTTTCACTAATTAGTCCAAAAAAGGTTTTATAATTTTCCAAAGAAATTTTGGCATCCTCCTAGTGTCTCCTCCCCACTGAGGGAGAAATCGGGATAGCACTGTTTTAATTTCTTCCTCCTCAGACCTTAGGTCGACGGCATAGGATCTTCGAGTTTAAACCATCCCACCAGT
>NW_021318829.1:27447-31217 GCF_001605985.2 Dendrobium catenatum | reverse complement strand
GAAATAAAAGTACTCAAATGCCCTTTGGGCTATAAAAGGACAACACTCCCCATAGGGGTAAACTAGGAAATAAAAATGCCAACTAATTAAAACATGAAATAAATCAAAAATAAAGACTCTGAATCGTAGCCGTCGATTTGCGCTGTCTCCGGCGATACACATGCTTGAACCTCTGATCGATGTCCACATCATTCTCCCCAGGTGGGAGAAAGCACGACCCCGTCGAGTAAAAGTCTCTAGAGCTCTCGTAAATCTCTAGGAGATCTGGATCTAAACTTTGCAGCTCCTCTCGATCCACCCACGTGTCCTCTGTCGCCGGCTTCTCTTTCTAGTGCACCAAGTACCGTTGGCGTCTACCTTCCTTCGTGGAAATGATTTCATCGTTAAGTATAGCTTCGACCTTCTCCGCAATTGGTAAATGGGGGTAAATTGGGGAGTGGAGGTAAGCTGGGGATCTCACTAGGTGGGTTCTCACAAAGCCTTTTATGAAGTGGAATATCAGGGTTAACTCGGGTCCCTCGAAAGCTACTAAATCTTCAACATTAAACGTATGATTCATATTAAAGCCTTCAGGAAGGTCTAACACAAAAGCATTACTGTTTACTTTCAAGATTATCTTAAAGGGGCCCGCACTTCTAGCATGTAACTTTTTAAAGGCTCCCTGGGGAAACCGCTCCGGACGAATCCGTACCATAACAAAATCTCCAATTTCAAATTCTTTAAATCTCTTCTTACGATCAGCATCAATCTTAAAATGATTATTACTTTGTTGAATTCTTTTATTTATTTCTTTGTGCAATTCTTGAAGATGAGATGTGAATGCAGATGCGACAAACCCAATGTGCATGATGAATGACAAGACTTGGGGCTTACACCAGAGCTTTAAACAGAGACAAACTTGACAGAAAACGAACATGCAAACACACAGACTCGCAAGCACACATAGATAAGCATAATGATGGGTTAAACATAAAATGAGGGGACTTAAGGTTTCCAAATTTAAGGGAATTGATTTAAGGGGAGCAATAAAGATGTCCTTAGATACTAGGGCACTTCCATGTAGAGTTTCAGCTAGGGTTGAGGTTAGTCTCCTAGGGGTAGCGATGTAATCTATCAAATTCATCCAACTAGGAGAGGGGGTTCCTTAATAGAGGAGGACAAGACTAAAGAGGACATGTTGGAGGAGTCATGGATATGATAAGAAGATGAGTCCTGACTCACTACCATAAGGGGATAGTCCAAAGAGTTACCAGCAGGTATGAGACTCAAGAAATGGAGTAAGGTATTCCTATCAGAAGTGGGCACAACAGTTAGAGTGGTGACATTAAAGCTTGGGATAAGACTCTCTCTAACGTTGTTGTCGGTACGAGGAATGGAGAGATAAGTCCAATCAAGAAAAACACACTCTTTCAAATGCAAATCTAAAGGGGCAACTCCTAACATAGACTCCCATAAAACAAGAGGATGCTCAATTTTCAAAATAGACTCAGAATTGTTCAGATTCAACTGACTGTCATCCAAATTCATATTAATAATCTTAGTAGGATCAGGTTTGGGGTCAATTAAATTAGAATCTTCCAAATTTAATTCCACAGGGTTCAAGGTCTGATCAATGTCGTTCGAGATCAAATTAATATCCTCCAGGCATACTTTGTTCAAAGACTTAGGATCGGGGTGGGTTAAGGTGTCGACGTTTGCAGGTTCTAACTTTCCTAGCTCAGGGTTTAAGTCATTCTGAGAGTCTGATTCAATCACTTATGTTCCATCCTCAAAGAATTCTTCGTCATTAGTGATATCACTAGCATCCACGAAATGTGTTCAGGGAACTTCATCATCTTAATGTCTTTCTTTATTATAATCATACTTGCAGGGTCAAGGACTAGGGAGGCTAAAGGTTGACTGGAAGGGCTAGAAGTAGGTCCAAGTGGAGAGTCATAAGAGATTGGTCCAACAGAAGATCCAGTAGAGGGTCGGCCATCAAGGTTAGGTGAAGACCTATAGGGTGGGGCAGCAACCCGGATGTTACTAATGGGTGGGTGGTCTTGACCACAGTAAGGTCCACGGTTTGTTCTGCAAGAGTGGTCTTGACCACAGTAAGGTCCATGGTTTGTTCTGCAAAAAGGGGAAGGGTGGTGCTCTAAATGACGGTCACTAGGGGTAGGGGTATTGAGAGTGTAATACCCAATGGTTTGATCGGCAGGGGGTGACCTGAACTGAGAACCAGCAGGTTGTCCACAGGTAGGGGGTCTATACTTTAAGTTGAGTTCTCTCCTCATGTCTCTCCAATTAGAAAAGGTAGGATACTCACCGCGAGACTCTTTATGATCTTCCAATCTTGCCCAAAATTGAAGAGCTCGACCTTTAAGGTGAGACCTAGCGATGCTAACCTGGTGGGATTCAGGGATATGACATGATTCAAAATAGTCATCTAGTTGTCTCGCCCATTCCCTAAAGTAGTAAGGATCCGAGGAACCATCAAAGGTAGGAAGACGATAAGGTGACTCTAAGTGAGGTCGTGGAGGCCTAGGCTCAGGTCTAGGGTGATAAGCTGAGTGGGGATAGTCAACGGGTTTCTCCGTCATAATTCGAGTCATATTGCCCACTAGGTTAACGATGTCATCTAAACTCTTTTGGAGTATTATCGGGTCCATCGGGAAGCGTCAAGTGATACTCAAAGAGGATTGAGTGTAAGGGGATACTAAGGAGGGCTTCTAAGTCAATGAAATGCTTGCTAAAAAAGGTAACTACAGCAGCTGGAAAGTTCAGGGCAGCAAGCAAAAATGAGGGGTGAAGTTACCTAAGTGGTTTTGGCAAGGTTCCAAGGCGTGGACAGCACCTAAATAGTGACTCTAGGTTCACTAACGGAAGTCTAACAGCTGCAGGAATGAGTGGACAGCAACTTAACACTACCTAGAATTCACTCTAAAGGCCATACTAAGTGCAGAAAATTAGTGAACAGCAAGTTAAGCAATGGGCCAAGTTGTCTAAGTGTTTAGGAAGGGTTCTAAGGTGTAGACAGCACCTAAACACTAGGTTAGGTTCACCTAACAGCAGGTAAACGATGCAGAAATTTCCTGGACAGCACACTACAAGGCTTGAATAAATGCGTTAAGTGTTGGGTTAGGTGTCTAGAGTGTGGACAGCACTTAGGTACATGAAATGCTAACCTAAAACTCACTAAATCCGTGCAGGGATTGTAAAGACAGCAATGTAAACAGTGAATAAAATTTAGATATGCGATAATATGCATGCAAAAATTAAATTATAACATAAGGTTAGACCCTAGGATGTTTTTCTAACATGTCGTGCATGCCTACCATGCTCTGACCAAATATGATGTGATACGTTCAAGAATTGCACATGAAATTCATTAAGAATCACAAAGTATACCAGTGTAAGATTAGAGTATCGTAGGTTAAAGTTCAAGAATTTTCCATTGTCAAAATGTTATGATAAACAGTTACAAACTAGTTGTTTAGACACAATTAATGATAGATCTCCAAAAGTATCACAATAAAACAAATGCGGAAAATAATAGTATCCCACGGCTAATGTCTAGAAAGTTCACAACGAGTTACCTTACTCACTCACACTCAAGTAGGGCTTAGCGGGAGAAGGACTTTAACAAACTCAACGATGCCACTAAGACGTTAGCAACACCAATAGCCTTGATCCACGGAAAGGTTGAAGGTGGCGGAGATGGAGGGGATGGATGACCGTGGATGATCCAGTTGTAGGAAGAATGCGATTCAGATATTCTTCAATAGTGT
>NW_021318829.1:20404-27347 GCF_001605985.2 Dendrobium catenatum | reverse complement strand
GCACGTTTTGAGTATTTTCTGAAAGATTTGTACCGGATATTTTGAATTCTGCGATGTTTTAATTGAACTGCAAATTATCAGGATGTTGAAAAATGTTTTGTCAGTACAATGAAAGTCTTATAATGTTGTTGTGAATGTTCTGTGGTAATTTGATAAATTTTTGGATCTGTGAATTTTTTGTGAATTCCGTATACTGCCGTTATGCCGCTGAATTTTCGTACGATTTCTGAAATTCTGAAATGAGATGATTTGAATGAATTGATCATTTGTATGCTATCAGAAGGGAGTTATAAGGTGCCGGAATCCTTTGTGATTCCGTTGTCTGGGTCCTGGAAGGGAGACATAAGGGGAAGTTCTGAAATCTGAAATTCTGTATATCTGTTATGTTCTGGTGCTATAAGCACAAAAGGGAGCTATAAGGGAAAGTTCTGGTGCTATAAGCACAAAATGGAGTCATAAGGGGAAGAGGGAAAGTTCTGACATCTAAAAGGAAGTTCTGTTCTGAAATTATCTGTTCATTATTTTTGATGTATTTCTGTACAACTCTGATTATTCCGTATGATTCTGTCTGCTCTGTGACATGAAAGCTTTATGATATCCGATTTGATATGACTTCAATCTTTCGTATCCGATGTTTGATTTCTGATTAAGCTATTATCTGTTATGTCTGTTATACGATTTCTATACGATTGTTCGATTTCTGTACGGATACTTTTCTGATGTGAGTTTCTGATGATTTTGATTGGTGATTGATGTCCTGCTGAGCTGTTAGCTCATCCTTGTTTTCTGCGTGGTTTTCAGGTTCTGGGAAAATGAAGGAGGTCTTGGACTAGACGTTATGAGTCTGATCTGTGATTAGGTACTTGATACTTTTGATTTTTGTACAATCATGGCTTTTCTGTTCTGTTCTGTTCTTTCTGTCTGAAGTCATACACTGTATCTGTATATTATTATTTTGATGAAAGAAAATATAGATGAACTGCGCTGTGTTTGGATGTTTATAGTAGCTCTGTGTTTGTTTTTTTGTCTGTGTTATATTTGGAAGAAAGTTCTGAAGCAAATTCCAAAGCCAGATCCTGGATTTGTTGGCTCTATCGCGGCCCGATACAAGCGGGATCCGTCCCGGTCGGGTTGGGCCGTTACACAACTCAGCTGTCAAATTTAGTTGTAATAATGTGGACTCTATTTACATTTCTTTGCATTTGATATAAATAAAAGCATGCTTTGATTGTTTACCTGGTTGTGCAATAGAAATGCATCCATTTCCTAAATTTCTTTGTTTTTGCTTGGGAGTGGCTTGGACTTTTGATGCGGTAGGCTCTTAGGACAAAAATAAGATTTCTACCCATTAAAATGTAATCAATCTAAAAATTGGTTTAGGCTTCATGATTTCCCTAATAAAAGAAAAGTGCATGGCTCCCTTTAAAGGAGCCAAGTTTTCAAAATTAAAACAATCATGCATAGCCTAAATGTGTTGCATATAGAAGGCCCTCACTTAAGGATTAGATAACAAAAGTCTTTTTCTTTATGAGTCAGCATATGCATACCCACATAATTAGGCATCTTGGCCTTAAAGCCAAGTTGTAAGACCTACCTTCTAAATAAAAATGATCTCCCCACTCTACATTTGCATTGAGACCGGATGACATGGTTTTAAAAGCGATTAGGAGGGTTAGCTGGTAGTCCCTTACAGGCGGGACAATAAATCCAGAGGTCGGGCAGGCTATACCTCTTGTGAGGTGTAGTTTATAAGCCCCTTTGCACTCATTAGATTTAGGTTCGAGGCACTACCTATCGGTAGTCCTCACCTTAGTCTTAGGGTTCAAGGTAAGGGTTGATTCCAAATCACCCTATAAGCCCTCATCTTTCGGGCAATTCTTGCAACATATGTTGAAGGAATCTAAGCCCCAACATTCTAATAAAAATGTCAACTTAAACCAAAATTAGATTGCTAAAATGTAAAGCCCAACATAGGATAGTTTGAGCACCTCTGAGTGTCCCTCAGAATCAAGTGCTCATACGTCACCTTCCTTTGGACTTCACTTCAAAAATTTGATTCTAAGTTGATTAATTCCTCCTTGAAATTCCTAAAGGACCAAAACCTTTAAGCAAGACTTTCAAGAATTTTAAAACAAAAAGCAAACTTTAGCCAATGTCTAAAATGACTTCCAAGAAAGCAAAACCACTAGTTTAATCAAAAGTCTTCACAAGCCAAAACTTGGGATCAATGTTTAAAATTGCGTATTCGGGTATTGAGGCGTTTTTCATTCGTGGGGCGAGGCATAAGCCTCAATGCGTTTTGAGGCGTAAGCCTCAAAATCAAAAGATTGCGTAAACATAAAATGATAAATTTTTATATACTAATGAGTGAATAATATAAAACATACAAAAACATAAGATATGAAGTGAAATCAAAATATCTCAATAATAAGACAACATGAAATATGGTTCAACCCAAAATTCTATCTTTCCCAAATCCTAGTATTCTTTTCATTAACAACATATAATTCCAATTTCCTAAAATAAATAGTAATGACATATCACATAAGAACTCATAAGTCATAAGCACTATCATCACTAAGGGTTTATTCATTTGAATCATCATTATGATGAACTGCTTTCTCCTCTTCCTCCTCTTCTATAGAATCCAATGTTGGGCATTTACTTCAAGATTTAGGTAAGTTTTAATATGTATAGTGTGAGGCGTAAGCCTCATGCCAGTGAGGCGAGGCGGGCCTCAACCAAGTTGAGGCGCAAGCCTCATTAAAAAAACTCGAGGCGTAAGCATCGAGGCGTTTTTTACTGGAATTGCGCAAAGGCGAGCCTCATATTGCGCAATTTTAAACCATGCTTGGGATGTAATTAACCATAGGGGCTTGCCCCTATGGGATGTCTGTACCCCAGAAATAAATAAACCCCACTCGACCAAACATCGAGTGGGGGAATCTCTGTTAATAATTGTAAATTTTATCATTGAGTACATAAGGAAATGATATTTTTATCCTTCGGGATAATATGTCATGTTCTTATGCTGTACTCGATCATAAAACATGCAATCCATTTGAGGATACAAAAATTCTCCAACATTTACCTGATTGCACAATAAAAAAGTATGTTTTTTTCCTAAGTTTCTTCTCTTATTTTGCTTGGGGTGTCAAGGACATGTTTGATGCAGCAAGCTCTTAGAACAAAACTAATTTTTCTACCCATTAAAATACAAGCAATCAAAAATCAATTTTAGGCACCATGATTTCTAAATATAAGAAAATTGCATGGTTCTTTCAAGGAATTAAGTTTTCTAAAACTTAAAATTATCATGCATAGCTCAATGTATCACATGTAGAAAAGCTTTCACTCAAGGATTAGATAATAAAAAAAATCTGCATTCATGAGTCAGCATTTCTGCATACCCACATGATTAGTCATCTTGGCCTCAAATTCAAGCTATAAGTCATACTTTCTAAACAAAACAATCTCTGTAATCTTCATATGCATTAAGACCATATATCCTGGTTTTAAAAGAGACTAGGTGGGTTAGCTGGTAGCCCTTTTCAGATAGGAATATAAATCCATAAGTCAAGCTGGCTAATGTGAGACGTAGTTTGTAAGTAGCATGTAATCTGTTAGACTTAGGTTTGAGAAACTACCCCTCAGTAGTCCTCATCTTAGTTTTAGAGTCTAAGGTAGTTGTTGATTTGAATAATATCATAAGCCCTCACCTTCCGGGCATTTCCTCTGTAACTTATTGTTGGAATGTAAGCCCCAACATTCTAAATTAAAATGGTCAACTTAAACAAAAAATTATATGCTAAAAAGTAAAGCCCAATATAGGATAGTTTTGAGTACCTTTGAGTTTCTCCTCATAATCAAATACTCCTACTCTTCCTCCCTTTAGCTCTCATTCAATAAACTCCAATCAAAGTTCACCCCCCTCTTCCTTTGAAATTTCTAAAGACCAAAAAAATCTTTAAATAAAAATTTCATAGATTTTAAAATGGAAAACCTTTAGCCAATATTTTGGTGATTTCAAAAGAAAGAAAATCACTAGTTTAATCAAAAGTTTTCTCATATACCAAATGTTAGAGACGTAATTAATCATAGGAGCTTGCCCCTATGGGTCATCCTACCCCAGAATAACATAAACCTCATTTCACCAAATATTAAATGAGAAAAAATGTTTGTTTAAAATTAAAATTGTAAATTTTGTTATTGAGTCCATATATGACATTTTCATCCTTCGAGGTAATATATTGTTTTTCTTATGCTATTGCTATGCTCGATCACAAAATATGCAATTCATTGATGATGACAATTTCTCCAACAAAAATTGCACAAAGTCGATTAAACTCTTTCATTATAACCAAAATAGGTGAACAAAAACTCGCAAATCCAAAGCACTGAAAATAACTAGGAAAGTACACTCATGTTACCAAATAGCCGCTCGACGAAAATGAAGGATAATAGATGTGACATCATGCAAAATCGTCCAATCATCATTCATTTTGTGTAATAGATGACGCCAGTACACCCGAAGCATAAAATTTACCATGTAAGGGACTCTCACATGCAATTCAATTAGACAAAATGAAGACGAAGGACAACAAACTCAATATTGCACAAATCAAGTTTGGAACGCCTCAACAACAATCAAAATCACTCGAACAACACCGTTCATTCCTAAAACAAACTACATTAACCAGTTGAAACATTGAAATTACATTAAAAAGAGGCCCATATTAGCCTATTGATCACAAGAAATCAAAATGCAAGATTTGGCCGCAAGTAAAGTGGTGCCATGCAATTTGAATTATTTTTGGAGAAAATGATAAATATATGTATATATTAAAATCAAAATTATCATAACTTTGGGTTAAATTAAATTAGGTTTAATTCCCTCTTTCTATGCGCATATATTAAATTAAAAAAAAAATCAATCAAATCGAAATCAAATCAAGTTCCAAAATTTTGAAACCCATCTCTACTAAATTTTGTGAATCATGTCAGGCCAATGTACTATAAGGCCGAATAGCTATGGGGCCTGTCCCATTCCAGCTTGTTCGCTCCCCTAACATAATGAAATAAGAAAAATCTAATTAAATCATATCTCCATCTATACCTCTACAAGTTCAACCCATCACTTGGGCAATTCTCTCTCCCATCTCACAACCTATGGGGCCTATCCCATTCTAGCCTTACTCGCACGTACCCCTAGCAACAAGAACTTCTCGTATTCTCCATCTCCTACTCTGTGAAATCCCAAAATAAATAAAAAAAGAAATATACACGACAATAGAAGGTTCCGTGAGAATCGTTGTTTCGTCAATGTTGTAATTAAATAGAGCAGTGGAGAGCAAGCGACACAAAGGAAGAAAGAGTGAGGCGGAGTGTGCGTAAGCATTCAAGGGAGAGTGGGAGTTGGAGAGGAAAATCAAGAAAGAAATAAAGTGAGGGATCAAAAGAGAGTAGAAAAATCTGTGTGCTCCAAAAATTCGCGCACCGACCACTCTGCACCCACTTTTGTTCGTAGGGAGAGTTTATACGGTGCCTATAATTAGGAAATGCTTTTGAAATTTTTTGATGGGGATGATGATATATTTCCCACTAGTTAAGATGTTCAAATTAAAGACCCATCATAGAAGATAGAAGGGAAACCATATTGAAGATTGATGACAATTGGGGATAGAGCATTGACAGGATCTACTATGGATTGATGATGAATGTGCCAATGGATGTTGGTTGTTGATGAGCTCTATTGAAAATTAATGAAGTTTTGATTAATCTAGAGTGGCTGAAGGACCAAAGAAAACTAGGTATGGGCTCTTTCCCTTTTTTACCACCTCGATTGGTTTATGGGTAGATCAAAAATGCATAATGTTAAATTTTGGGGTCCTCCATAAAATAGACATTTGAGACAACTTGAGGCAATAGCACAAGCATTAAGTTGAATTTTCTTGATTTGTAGAAAGAAAATCCTCCAAGATTAATTAAGGTACATGGAAATAACTAGATAACATAATTTACATAGCTTGATCAACCACAACAAGCAAGAATACTCTAAGTCCTCAACGACTACCTAGCTCAACTGATGTCGCAAGAAGTAGAATGTTCGCTTAGGTAACCATCAACCCTTCGATCATATTAATCTTGCTCACGAAGCACAAAAAAGTTACATGGATTTTTCTCATAAATTTATCATAGTTTAACCCTTTTTTTGAAGTATTTTACAAGTCCTTCAGAATAAAAAGTTATAAATGAGAAAAATAGAATGTGGCGTTGTTAACCTTCATGTAAAAACAAAAAAAGCATCGCATACATACCTTACCCGTCGGATCCACGATTTTTGCGAAAAATCCTACCGAAGTCCCGCTCGATTCTCTGCAAAACGGCGCCGAAAGCGACCTCACCCGCGATCCATGCAGAAATCCCGCTGAATCGTGCTCTTTTGCGTCGTTAAATAGAAGCCAAGACCTCTCCTTCAGTCGCTGCTTCCTTTCCATTCGCAAACCTCCCTCGACTCCAGCTTCTGCTCCGACTCCAACCTCACGACCGAACTCCACTGTGCCGTCTCTTCCATCTGCTTTCCGAACTGCTCCTGATCCCCACTTCTCCCTCCTACACGATCCCAACTTCCGACCTTTCATTCCCCCGCCCTTCTCTCTATGCCGACCTACTCTTACCAGCCAAACTCCAAGCAGAGAGAGAGAGAGAGAGAGAAGGAGATATCATTCTCCTTACCTGTGCAACCCGACACCCCATCTCGTCACCTTCTCTGTGCCAACGCCAAAGCCCTCAGTCCAGTGCCGATCTCCACTGCCAATGCCTCAAGCCCTAGCCGAACCTCCTCTCTTCCCGTAGCCGCCTCCTCCTTCGACGATTCCTCCTGAATCGAAAGTTACAACATTTGAACGGAAGCAACAAAGGGAGTTCACTGGTTATGAAGGTA
>NW_021318829.1:12682-20304 GCF_001605985.2 Dendrobium catenatum | reverse complement strand
CTTCCGATCCAGAGAGAGAGAGAGAGAGAGAGAGAGAGAGAGGCGCCCAAACCTTCACCTCCTCCGGCCACTTTCCCTTCCTTTAGGATCGGAAGTCACTCCATTTTGATCGCAAGCAACAGGAGCTCGCTTGCCCGTGAAGGTAGCTTTCTCTCCATCGTGCGCTTCTTCGGCTGTATCCCGTAAATCTCCCAAAACAGAGAAAGGGGGAGGGGTTAAATAATTTTAATTAAAATTAATTAACATTAATTTTAATTAAAATTAATGTTAATTAATTTTTAATTATTATTATTAATTACAGATTAATATTAAAGTAATTAATTTTAATTGGTTTTAACTAAAACTTATTTTGATTAATTATAATTAATTATTTTTATTAACTGTAATTATTAGGTTAATTATAATTATTATAATTAATTATGATTAATTTTAAGTAATTAATCATAATTAATCTTAATTAATTATGGTTAATCTTAATTGAAGTTGATATTAATTAATTATGATTAATCATTATATTTTTAAATTAAAACTAATTAATATTAATTATTTATAATTAATTAAGATTATTTATAATTAATTATAATAACTTATAATTAATTATAATTAATTAAAACCATTTTAATTTTATAATTAATTGTGATTAGTCCTAATTAATTATGGTTGATCATGATTAAATACAAAATAAAATGATAATGCTTCTCTCCCTCGATCTTCGAGCCAACGCCGACAGCCGCCAAGGTATAACTCTCTAACCCTAAAACTCCGAGAACTCGTTTCAACGCATTCGTCGAGACAAAACGACCACCTATGCACGCTTTTCTTGATCCTCGTGCCGACATCTACGCACCCCGCGCAGGTATAAAATTTCTAAACCTTAAAACTTCGAGAACCCGATTTCACCGCATACGTCGAGATAAAACGACCGCCTATACACGCTTTTCTTAGCGTGGTGGGAGGGAGTGCGTCCCGACGCTTGCGACGAAGCGGGTAACCACCTAATTCCTTCTTCGAAGTTCGTATCGCCTTGGAAATCCCGCCTATGCACGCTTTTCTTAGCGTGGTGGGAAGGGATCCCGGTGCGATGCGCACGACGAAGCGGGGATACCCATAAGTACCCGCTTACGGAGAAATAACTGCTTTACTTGCAAAATAAAAAAATAATAATAAAATACTTTCTTGCAAAATATTTTCAAAAAAAAATACTCATACACGCTTTTCTTAGCGTGGTGGGGGATCAAAAAATTACACGGCCGCGGTGTCCTCAAAAGAGGGCATCTACCATACACGCTTTTCTTAGCGTGGTGGGAAAGGTCCAGTTTTCCGTAGTTTTCCCCTAAACGGGGAGAGACGCCGGAAGGCAGCCGAAATTTCGGGTGAACGCAATGCTACACTTGGACCTGATTGAACATTTGGAGGACTTTGACATTGAATTTGATCCTAAATATGCAATGAATTAAAACCAAACTTAAAACAAATGAACTCAAAGTTGAATTAAATGATGAGAACTTGTAAGCTTGGATTTATAAGCTTAAACTTAAAATACAATGAAGCTTGAACTGAACTTGACTCAAGCTCCTCTTTGAACTCGAATTGAACGACAAGAAGTTTGGACTTGAAAATGATGCAATAAACTTGAACTCTACAAGGACCATAGGGGACTTTGATTTGGACTTGAACAATAGAACAAAGAGATCAAATTCAAATGAACCTAAACTCAATTGAACTTGAGTTTGATACTTGAATTCAAACAGATGACTTGTGAACAAGGCTTGGACATGGTTGAACTCAAAGGACAAGGATTTGGACATTAACATATTAAGTACAAACTTGAACAAAAGATTTAAAATCAAAGCTTAATCAAGTGATATTGTAAGGAATGAGAACTTGATTCAAGCTTGGACTTCAATTGAGCATGCATAAAGAACCATTCCTTGAATTTGGATAATCTTTGAATGATGATATTGAAATCAAATGTGAATATGTAAGTAGGGGACTCTTGTTAAGCAAGTCTCAATGTATGAATGATGAAAAATGAAATTTAGATGATTCAAAGTGTCCAACCAAGTTGACTTGCAAATGAGAGCAAGTGATCATACAATCAAATGTTACTAGAAGGATTTTGCATGAAGTGTATGATGAATACGGTGGCACTTTCATAATCAACATATGTATGCAAACAAACTAGTGGAAATCCACAAGGAATGAAAGTGTAACCAAATGGCAAATGTTCATCATAATGGTTTCGTAAAAGATTTGTGTCGCTCATCATAACACACACAAGCGAATGTTACAAGTCGCCAATCAACATGCATGGGGAGATTATTGATGAGTTCGATCCATTCAGCAAGTCAATGTTAATATATAAAGTGAATATGCTAATTCTACCTACAAACAACGATTCTAGTGGTTTCTCATAGATGATGAATCATTTATGAATAATAAAGATTGGCATACACATGGATATGGTAATTCTTCAATAAGAGACATTATAAATGTGATGATTTGCTAACCATCATATGCAACGCAGTAGGTCTACAAGCAAAGAGAGAGGAATGTTAAGGATATAACTTCTTTCCAACCAATGCTTAATATAGTCCATTGAGAATCATGCTTGATATAGTCCATTGGGAAGATAACAACTAATGAGTTGCTATGAATACGAAGGATCACAAGTAAAACATAGAGGAATTTATGACAAATGAAGGCATCTACAAGCTATGTAGCAAGGGGAAGTGGGTACAGAGGGATCCTACAGTCAATACTTATCAAAATACATATGAATGCCTCAGTCTTCTACGATACAAGGTTGATATACAACAAGCACATTGATCAACATGCCAGCAAAGATAAAAGATCTGCAATACATACAATCTTTCTACGAATATGGATGTATGTATAACATGCCACTTATGGGTAGATGTAGAAAGACTTCAGTAAATGCAGTATCCTGAAGTCAATTTCAGTCTGTGGAGGAAGACATCTACCTACCTACATGCAATAGTAGCGGATGCACTGAAAAGATCAAAGACCATAACAAAATGCATAGAGAATACGACAAGTACAAGCTCCTACGACCCAAAAAAGGAGATTAGTTAGTGCAATACAATCTACCTGCGCAAATCATGCAAGTACTACACGACAATCTACATGTACAAAGCAGCAAACAACTAAACTCAGAAGCTGCTACGCCATGCCACTGGATCTGCAACCTCCGTATAAGCAAACAGAAGATGTCTACAAATATTTTAAAATACCCCTGCACGTGCACTGTAATTTGTATACACATAGGTACACTAAAGGGAAAAATATAATCTTAACCCGCATGGGCCCCGACGAGCGTGTTATTGGTACACACGTGACGTCTAGGGAAGCTGCGCGGGTCAATAAGTGAATTCAAGTTCGAACCTGATCCTTCTAAATGGGTCAAAAGAAGTTGACAGGGTTCGAACCATCAAACAAATATACGATTGTAACGACCAGTATATTTGTTTTTAATACATTCATATTAGGCCTTCAAGGCCTATAATCAAAAAAAATCACTAAATAAAAGCATAAAGCCTACGAGAAACTCGATCCTCGATCAATAGCTTGGTCGAGTTGACAGGGTTTAATTCATAAAGAAAAATGACCCCGAACATCCCGATGATGGCCGTGCTGAATGAAGATCTCAACCGGAGGGGTTCCCAAATATTTTCAAATGTCTCCCAAATATCTAAAGTTCATTTCAAATATTCCAAAGCTCCACCCATAAATATCCATAAAATCCAAAATTTTGCAAATCCCAAATTCCAAGATATTTAAAACTGAAATCAATCCATCAATCACTCTAAGCAAAATACATCCACCCTTCGCAACAGTTTGTCGAGATGGACAAATTTAAAACTACTTCAGCTCACATATAGCCAAATGCCTAGTCGAAAATATCACTATGATCCATTCTCAAACAGTCTTCTGCCAATAAGGGCGTGGTACGTGTCCTTTAACCGGCGGTATGCCGCCAAATGGCACCGCAGGATAAACGGTTATGACCCGGGGCCCTCTGAACCGAGTGGTTTTGCCGCTAAATGGCACCACGAAATATCGGTTATGGCCAGCGCCAATACGTTCCTTAAAGGCATCATAAAAGATATGAATCAATAGGATATGATCGATAAGGCACAAAGCCCTCTGTTAGCTAAGGTGGATTTAAATTTGTCTCCTTAGACAAATATCCAACCTAGGTCTACAAGGTACCCTTGGACGAAGCAACCCATGGCTGCCGACAAGGATCCTTCTGTCAGGTTGGGTCGACTACCTCCTCTGACTAAGTAGACCAGGGACCACGATGGCCTGAGATGACGGAACCATGGGATCTTGATCGGGTCCATCATTCATTCCCCCACCATCCGCTTTAAGTGAAAGATGGTGAAATTTCAAATTTTAAATATCCAATCTTCAACCTCTCATCATTAAATGCCTATGCTGCTACTATATGCCAGATAACACGTATCTCTACGTATCTGATTGACGACTAGCCTTAATCGAAAATTCTCTCTCGTGATCGGGAGGGGTAATTAACTATAGGGGCTTGCGCCTATAGGAAACCAGAACTCAGATCATAAAGTCCTCACAAAATGAGGGCGAAATCTCTGGGTAGTGTCTTATCTACAAACCCATCTGCCTTCCAAAATTTACCTCGGAACTTATTCAGTTAAAACTCCCTCGCCGAAGAAAAAGAAAAGCGGCGGGGAGGCCGGGGCCGAATTTTTGGAGCCCACAGGCATTTAACCCATTGGGTAATGAACTTAAGGTCATTAGTGGAAAGCCTAAAACATTTTTTGTTTTTTTTTTTTTTTTTTTGCTCGCAATTTTGGGACTTAAAAGATGATCCAATGGTATTTTGGAACCTTTTTAAAAATAGAATTGCAATCTTAGAAAATCTCAAAAAGCTTCCTCAAACTTTTTGGGGTTGTGTCACAATTTCCAAGAGATACCAAACTCTATAAAATTAGAGTTCTTAATTGCAAAAGGATAAAATTTTTATTTTTGATTGCCATGTGGCGCACTGTGATTAGCTAACATGTTAAATTAGCCACCAAAAGGACTATATTTGGTAGCCAAAAAAACTATAATTTCACCCAATCTGTGGTTTTTGAACAGCATGCAGACAACAACAAATCATATGCATAATGATTGGGTTGCATATACGATCAAGCTAGACTAGACTCATAATGTATATATATATCTAAAAAAATTGACTACCCTGACGTATCCAAAACATCATAAAAACCAAAAAAAGACCCCTAACATATGTGACTAAATTTACTGCACAAAAATAGATGAGAAACTTGCTTATACATTAAATGGTGATGAAAATTTTGTGTGAACAACAAGAAAATTTTGTGAGATGCAAATAAATGTTATTTAAATATTTAAAATTAAATTTAATTATTTGATAAAAAATTTTAATATATATATTTATTTATTTATGTTATATACTTGGATTAAAAAATTTCTTATGTGCTTCCATTGGAGCTATTCCAACCTTTTTACTTACATGCTCGTTTCGTATATTGTCTCTAAGAGAAAAGTCACTCGTTTACCTGAGCATCCTCATCTCTGCAACACTTAATATTATGCTTCTCTTTTAATGACCAATATTCTGCGCCATAAGTATTGCAGGTCTCACCACTATCATATAGAATTTTACCTTAAGTTTGAGGGGGGGTTTTCCTATCACACAACAAGCTCGATGCATTCCTCTAATCCAACCATCCAACTTGAATTCTACTAATAAAATCCCTATCTATTTCACAATCACTCTGAACAATAGACCCAAGATATCTAAAACGTGTACTCTTATTAATGTCTTGATCGCCAAAAATCACAATCCCCCACTAGATCTATTACTACTAAAATTATACTCCATATACTTGATTTTAGATCTACTCAAACAAATACCTTTAGAGTCTTAAGTTGACATCCCTAATTCAAGTTTACCTTCGACTCCCTCTGTAGTATTATCAACAAGAAGAATATCAATGTCATCACTACCTAAAAACTAAAAGTTAAATTCTTAAAAATTCTAAATTCTTAGTAATGATTGCTACCACAAAAACAATAACCACGGATCATATTGTTATGAAAAATGATGAGTCCAAAAATCCAAATGAAAACAAATCTTAGGCGCTTTTGTCCATGTCCACCATCATTCAAACACTCACATTCCCATGAAGGCGCAATAAAAAGGAAAATCTAAATAAATGGAACTCTCTGCATCCAACATCGAGTCCTAACAATGAGCAGTAACATCACACATGATAGGTATGAGGTCTCTGTTAGCAAAGTTTTATTATCAAATTAATCTCTTCAGGAAGTTTCTAACCCCAATCTGTGAGTTCCCCTTGGAGGAGATGAATTATGATTGCTGACGAGGATCATTTAATCAAGGATTGCCAAATCACAATACTCTAATTATTTACACCAAGGTGCATTGATATATACATGAAAAGTAGCATCGTATCATCTTGATCAAGTTTTCCCTATTATCACAATATATTAGATTGTAGAAGAAGAAATTTTAATGAAACTTCATAGAGTTTGAGGACTAGCTTAGAACCAAGAATGTAAAGTTCTCTAACATGATTAATAGTATGTGGTGTTGATAAATGACCTGACTTGGACCCGGCCCAAAAAATTCAGGTTCGAGTAAACCAGTTTGATAAACGGATCAGGATCCAGTAAAGGTTCAGAATTTAAACCCATTTAATTGGCAAGTCAGGTTGAGCTGACCAACAAACCCAATAGACCCCTTTTACTTCAATTTATTTGCTTGTTGGTATGCACTTTTTATTTTTAATCAATTAACATAAACTTTATAGTTACAAATTATTATTTTTAACTCAAATCAGGTTATCGAGTAGAGTTCGGTTCATTTGGATTACCTACTTGTCTGATTCGGGTCCACCTTTTTTACTATTTTATTAAAAGGGTCGGGTTTGGATGGATTGGAATAAATCAAGTCAATTTCAGGCCGGACTCAAACCTGACTCATTAACCCATTTTGACACCCCTAATTAAAAGAAATAATTAACTATAGAAGCTTGTGCCCGTGAAAAGCATCGAAGTATGAATATAAAGTTTTGAACTAAGGGAAAAATCTCTAAGTAGTGTTTTATCAGTTACCTAAAACGCCTCAAGTAATTCATCCTTGGATTAATAGAAATTTTAGAATGAGGAGAGTTTTCTTTATTAGATGCAGCACTTTTTTTTGGTTATTATGAAATAGAGAAGGTTTTCGAAAATTGAAAAAGTGAATTATAAATGGCATTTGTACCCTACCAACCAACAAATTGAGTCGCCATTTTCCAATTCAAATGAAATTAAAATCTTGGCATTCATGAGGGGTCAATATATTTGTTAATAAATTTATAAGAGCCTAAATTGCCTTCAAAGAAATTGTTAGATTGGTTTACACATAAATTTATTCTAAATCGATTGTAAGAACTTAGCATGAAACTAAGCTAGAAACTCATAAATGAGGAAACACCATCAGAAAAATTGATTGCTCTTCAAGCATGGCGTGAGAAGATTAAAAAAGAAATAATTTAACAGAAAACAAGGGCATTAATGAAGCAACCAAA
>NW_021318829.1:0-7253 GCF_001605985.2 Dendrobium catenatum | reverse complement strand
TGACTGATGTACCATTCGGTGTTCTGTTGTCTGGTGGACTAGACTCTTCTCTTGTTGCTTCTGTTGCTACCCGCTATCTGAGCGAGTCAAAATTTGCTAGACAATGGGGATCTAAGCTACACACGTTCTGCATAGGGTTAAAGGTTCTCTGGCTTCTTAGTGCTACAACTTAAAATTATTTTAATCTTGATTTTATGGTGGTTCGATGATAAGTTTATTTTCTTCAAGTCTCCTTAACAAAACTTAGAATAGATTGCATGAAATTTATAAAGAAAATTTCAATATTGGATTGTGACTTGGCTCTTGACCATGATTTCAACTATCGACCTAATATTGCCTTTACCCAGGAGGCTTTTTACATTGCTAGATAGAAAAGAATTTGGGACATGCGTCTGGGTTTTAATTGTTCGCTATGAGCTTGATGATGGCGCCTGATAATGCTCACTATTTATTGGTTATGTTTATGTTTATTTATATCCTTAGGGCGTTGAAGCTATTTTGTTAATTGATTATCTCATCTAAAGTTTATTATTTATTTTTGTCATAGTTATTTTAGTCAATTGCTATTCTACTAAATAGGGATCGTTAAGATGATTTGAGATGTTGTTGGATGATTTATGAATGAGGAAAATTCTGTGTCGTAGACGTGATGTCTTGATCAAGTGGAAATCTTAGAACTCTTATGAGATGTGATGCCCTTGTTCCAATGTCAGACTTGAGATGTCTTTCAAGTTGGTATAGAGCAGAAGTTATTATGATAATGGCATTTTTTTCCTTATCGTATGCAATAAATTTCAAATCATAAGAATTTTATGTTTTAAGTTGTTTTTAAGAGTTCTTAAGGTGCTTTTTTTCTCAGCTTCTTTTCTCTTTCTACCCGTGATCTTTCCTTTTGTTCATAAATATTAGCATTTTTTCTCCCCATGCATGCCCCTGCACACCATCCATCTCATAGCATCCCCCCCTTTCCTCCAACAGTCTCCTAACTTCATTCCTAACCAATCAGCTACTTCGTTTCAAATATGTACACTTGCAGCAAGGAAAAAAATGAGCACTTCCTAGCCAACCAAGGCCATACCCGAGAGCAACCACCACACCAAACCAAAATCAGCAAGCAGCCCAAGGATGAAGTGGACCCAAGAGCAAGCAAACCCAGGTTCGCCATGCCAAGCACCTTCCTACCATGATCATTGGAAGCCCAACCATCATAGGATAACATAATAAAAATAAAACACAACTAATATTGTTCAAAATACAATAAAACATAAATAAACCAAAAATAACTGAATGCATCAATTCCCCCCTGGTGGGAAAATCTTATCTCCTGATGAGAAAGCTTCCACCACTCTTTTATAAAGCTCCGGATGACGCTTTTCCAGCTCTTTTGCATTCATCCAAGTACAGTCCGTCAATGGACGATTTTTCAACTTTGCTAAGAATTTCATAAGTTCACCATGCCGAGTTTTAGAAGTTTTGACATCCATAATTTCTTCAACCTGCTCATCATAACTCAAAAATCTAGTATCTCTATCAGCAGTAAAAGTGCGAGGAACACCATGAAGACGAACAATTTCTTTAAAAAATAAATAAGCAATATATGAAGCATGATGCTTTCAGCTATTTTTGGTTTATTTATGTTTTATTGTATTTTGAACAATATTAGTTGTGTTATATTTTTATTATGTTATACTATGATGGTTGGGCTTCCAATGATCATGGTAGGAAGGTGCTTGGCATGGAGAACCTTAGGTTTGCTTGCTCTTGGGTCCACTTCGTCCTTGGGCTGCTTGCTGATTTTGGTTTGGAGTGGTGGTTGCTCTCGGGTATGGCCTTGGTTGCTTTGTATGGAGCTAAAAAATTGTGGGATTCTACTTGATGTTAGCTCATAAATGCTTGAGCTGAAGTTTAGCTCAATGATTGGAGATTAATTGCACTTCCTAGCTCATTAATTCAAAAAGGTATGCTAATATTTCTTGGATTCATTTTGGAGTGGACTTGCCTCTTCTCCTCCCCTATGTCTTCTCGGTTTCCTGTGCTGGCTGATTTTCCCGTGCCTGGACCCTTTGTTTCCTGTGCTGGCTGGTTTTCCTGTGCCTGACCCCTTTGTTTCCTGTGTTGGCTGGAGTTCCCGTGCCCTGGTGCTTGGCCTCCTGTGCTGATTTTTTGGGTCTCCTGCTGGCTATTTTCCCGTGGCATGTTGGGGGGAATTTTTGTGGTTTTCACCCTATTTTCTGTGCAGTTTTCTGCTGCAGTCTTTGCTATCTTTTAACATTCTACTTGGTGACTTTTGGCCTTTCATTTCCCCAATTCCTATTGGCTTTGGTTGGAGGTGATATGACTACTTTTCTACCTTCTTTTGCCTATAAAAGAGAGTTGTTTTGGCATGAAAAAGGTTATTGATGATTGTGAGTAAAAACTCTGCAAAAACCTGAGAGGTTTTTCTTCTTTGTTCGAAAAGCTCGAGAGCTTGTTCCATCCCTTCTCCTTCTTCTAGGAAAGCTTGCGAGCTTGTCCTCCTATAATTTGTCTTGACTTCTAATATATTTCTTCTCTCCACATGTGTCCATTCCATTTGTATCCTTCTTCTCAAGGCAAAGCTCCTTTAGGTGTTTAAGGTGTCTTTATGTTTTAAATGTTTGTAAGTGTCTTGTAAGCGTCTTTTATATTATATAAGTTTGTTTTTGTCTAGTCAAAGTTTATAAGCATCTTTATATTATAAAAAGTGTTTCTTTTTGGATATATTTGAGTCTTTCTTTTATCTAGGAAGAATCTTATTTTGCTTGCAAAAATTTGGGGTCTTTCTTCTAATTTTTGCTCGCATCAATTTGGTCTCAGAGCAAATTGATACCTTCATTTGATAGCATAAAAATGAGCGATAGCATAACAAATAAAAAAATAAAACACAACTAATATTGTTCAAAATACAATAAAACATAAATAAACCAAAAATACTGAATGCATCAATTCCCCCCTGGTGAGAAAAGCTCATCTCCTGATGAGAAAGCTTCCACCACTCTTTTATAAAGCTTCGGATGATGCTTTTCCAGCTCTTTTGCATTCATCCAAGTACAATCCATCAAGGGGCGATTTTTTCACTTTGCTAAGAACTTCATGTGTTCACCATGCCGAGTTTTAGTAGTTCTGACATCTATAATTTCTTCAACCTGCTCATCATAACTCAAAACAGATGTGGTGAGTGGTAAAGTTTTAAGTTCCACATGATCATCAGTATCTCTTTCATTTAAAGAAAGATTAGAAACATTAAACACATGAGAAGTGCCAACAATAGAAGGAAGATCCAAAAGATAAGCATTTGAGCCTAATTTTTTAAGAACACGAAATGGTCCAAATTTCTTCCTGCTTAATTTTTCATAAGTACCAACAGGAAATCGTTGGCGACGAAAGTAAGCCATAACCAAATCTCCTTATTTGAAATAAGCCTTTCTACGGTGTTTGTCAGCATCAGATTTGTACTTCACATTAGCCATTCTGAGTTTTTCAGGAACTTGAGGTTGGACAGTTTTAATATGGTCAAAAATTTTAGAAGCTTCAGCACTAATTTTACTTGACAAAGACAAGCAATTTCTATCTAAAATGTGAGGCATAGGCTGGCCATAAATGATTTCAAATGGAGTTTTACAAGTATAACGATTAATAGAATTATAGTAAGCAAATTTAGCTTGGGGCAAAATCAAATCCCATTGTGATGGTTTCTCACCTGTCAGGCACCTCAATAAGTTTCCCAAACTTCGATTTACAACTTTAGTTTTGCTCGTCAGTTTGTGGATGATAAGCACTGCTAAACTAAAGAGTGGTTCCTAATTTTGCCCAATGTGTTCTAAAAAAATGACTTAAAAATCTAGTATCTCTATCAGAAGTAAAAGTGTGAGGAACACATGAAGATGAACAATTTCTTTAAAGAACAAATTAGCAATATATGAAGCATCAGAAGTTTTCTTGTAAGAAACAAAATGTGCCATTTTGCTAAATCGATCTACCACCACAAAAATGTAATCAAACTTTCTAAAAGTAACAGACAATCCCAAAACAAAATCCATAGAGATATCATCCCAAGGTTTATTAGGAATTGGAAGGGGAGTATATAAACCAGCATTTTGAGAAGTTCATTTAAAAGCCTGACAAATTTTGCATTGTTTCACCAGTTTAGCAATTTGTTTTCTCATATGAGACCAGAAATACTTTTCCTCTACTAATGCCACAGTTTTTTCCTGCCCAAAATGTCCACTCAATCCCCCACTATGAAGTTCATGCACAAGTTGTTTTCTTAAAGAATTTTTCGTTATGCAAAGTCTAGATCCTTTAAACAAAAACCCTTTATGAATAACAAACTGAGCAGAAGGATCAGTTCCAGAAGCAAGACAAGAATCCCAAATGTTTTTGAAATCAGGGTCATTTGCATAAGTATTTTTCAAAAAATCAAAAGAAGTAATAGTCGGGTAAATAGTTACCAACAAGTGAGATCTCCGACTTAAAGCATCAACAACCTTATTCAAAATTCCATTTTATGTTTGATATGAAAAGTATACTCTTGCAAAAATGAAACCCACTTAGCATGCCTTTTTCTCAAACTTTTTTGAGTGCCCAAAAAACGAAGTGCTTCATGATCAGTATTTAAAACAAATTCCCGTTGAATCAAATAACATCTATAGAATTTCAAAGCTTGAACAATAGCATAAAACTCCAAATCGTAAGTAGAATATTTAGATCGAGTTTCATTTAGTTTTTCACTAAAGTAAGCAACAGGTTTTTCTTCTTGGCTAAGAACAACATCTGTTTCTTTTCCTAAAACCAAGTAAACCACTTAAAAAGACTCATCTCCCGATGAGGTTGCTTTGAATTTTTCTTGATGATATGTATACTCTAAATCCAATTCTTCAATCTTTGCCGCATATTTCTTCAAGAATTCTTCTCGCTCTTGCTTGAATTGTTTTTGTAGAAATTTCTTCATTTTCTCGAATTTCTCATCACATAAGTTCATCCATCGTTGTATCTTGTAAAGTTCATTTTGAAATGGGTTTATTGAATCTCCATCTGTCGGAATCCATCTGTCCATCGGAAGAGGGACTTCAAGATCTTTTGGCGTGCTTTCTTCTTTGACTGAATCAATCTTTTTGTGATTTTCCATTTTTCTAAAAAAGACTCAACAAAACTTAAATCACTTGACAATAAGACTTACATGACAAACCGGGATTTACTAACCCGCTATGATACCAAATTGATGCAAGCAAAAATAGAAAAGAGAGACAAATTGGAGAACACTAGGACAAGACTTCATATAAAGCTTGCAAACATTCAAACAAACTTAAGAGAAACAAAAGCCAAAATCGAAGAAAACAAAATAAAAACCATAAAAAGCTATCCTCAGTAAAACCGTCTAGCGGTCTCCTTGCATTCCATGAAAGTAGGAATTAATTTTAAGAAAATTGTGCTTAGGCTTTCAAACCAAGGGTCCACCACTGCAAAAGAGTCCAACGTCCTTTCCAAACTCCTCCGGCAAATGTCTCCAAACTTCAGCCAACATACACTTCCAAAGCTCAAGAAGAAGGATACAAGTGGAGTGGAACTTGCGTAGAGAAGAATAGGTTATAAGTCAAGACGAAATAGAGAAGAGAAGAAGGGGATGGAACAAGCTCTCAAGCTTTTCCAAGAATAAACCCTCAGGTTTTTGTAGAGTTTTTACTCACAATCTTCAACAACCTTTTTTATGCCAAAACAACTCTCTTTTATAGGCAAAAGAAGATAGACAAGTAGCCATATCACCTCCAACCAAAGCCAATAGGAATTGGGGAAATGAAAGGCCAAAAGTCACCAAGTAGAATGCTAAAAGATAGCAAAGACTGCAGCAGAAAACTACACAGAAAACAGGGTGAAAACCGCAGAAATTCCCCCCAAAATGCCACGGGAAAACAGCCAGCAGGAGACCCGAAAAACCATCATAGGAGGCCAAGCACCAGGGCACGGGAACTCCAGCCAGCACAGGAAACAAAGGGGCCAGGCACGGGAAAACCAGCCAGCACAGGAAACAAATGGGCCAGGCACGGGAAAACCAGCCAGCACAGGAAACTGAAAAGACACAGGGGAGGAGAAGAGGCAAGTCCACTCCAAAATGAATCCAAGAAATATTATCATACCTTTTTGAATTAATGAGCTAGGAAGTGCAATAAATCCCTGAATCATTGAGCTAAGCTTCAGCTCAACATTAATGAGCTAGCACCAAGTATAACCCATCATTTTTTAAGCTCAACACCAAGCATCCAAGGCTCACCCGAGAGCAACTACCACACCAAACAAAAATCAGCAAGTAGCCCAAGGACAAAATTTTCATTTTGTTTTGCCCCCCCCTGCCTACATCAACCACGAAGAAGGAAGGAATTTTAGATGAATACACAAACATCAAGTTTAAAGTGACGCATAATCCTTTCACAATTGATATCAGTCAACATGCAAGCAAATATAGAAGATTCCTCCAATCAACATACGAAGAAACCAATGACAAAAGTAGGAGATTCATTAGTGCACTACGATCCACCTGCAGAAAGCAACGAGTAGTGCACGACAGTCTACCTGTACGAAGCAGCGAACAACTTTATTCAGAAGCAGCTACGCCATACCACTAGATCCGCAACTTCTATGCAAACGGACAGAAGGCGTCTACAAATACTTTTAAAGTACCCCCGCACGTGCACCGTAGTTTTTATACACATAGATACACTAAAATGGGTAAATGCAATCACAAAACCCGCAAGAGCCCCGGCGAGCGTGTTATTGGTACACACGTGACGTCTAGGGATGTTGCGTGGGTTATTAAATCTGAACCCGATCCTCCTAAGCAAGTAAATAGGAGTTGATAAGGTTTAGTCAATAATTACAAAATACCCCCAAACACCTGCATGGGCCCCGACGAGCGTGTTATTGGTACACACATGATGTCTAGGGATGCTGCGCGGGTCGATAAGTGAATTCAAGTTCGAACCCTATCCTTTTATACGGATCTATAGGAGTCGACAGGGTTCTAACCTTCAAACAAATATATGATTGTGGAGATCGATGTATTTATTTTAATACATTCATATTAGGCCTTCAAGACCTATAATCAATAGAATTCACAAACAAAGGCATGAAGCCTATAAAAATCGATCCCCTATCGGCAGGTTGATAGGGTCGACAAGGTTTAGTCAATGAATGACTCCACACCCCGATGATGGCCGTGTTGAATGTTTATCTCAATCGGA
>NW_021318828.1:11520-17782 GCF_001605985.2 Dendrobium catenatum | reverse complement strand
GAAATCATATCAATAAAGAAAATTGACTTCTCTAACCCTCATGACTTAAGTATGACTGAAACATGAAGTAAGTGAAGTTGTAGGAGATAATCTCTATATTTACAAATTTTTTTTGCAATTATTTATAACATGAATATATGGAATGAGATTTTTACAATTATCTCAACTTTATTTAAAATCCAAATCATAATAACAAATAAATAATCATAATAATTTTACTAATAAAAAATAGTGTCGAATGCAATAATAAACTTGCTTGTATAAATATAAAATTTTATTCCCAAATTTAGTCGAGAGAAATATATATATATAATTTTATGAATATCTTTGTATGTGTTTCAATGAAGCATATTTAAAAGGATCAAAATTCTATAAGCATATATTGATTAACCTTAAATATCATACCATAGAGAACTTATATTTGAATTTTAAAAAAAATGATTTTTTAAATATATATATGTTAAAAATCAGGTGATTTGTATATATTTGAATATCCTCATAGCAAATGAAAAGTACTATTAGCTTACTAATTTAATCCTAAATCACCTCTATGATTAACAATTTTTTAGTATTAAACATAATCAACCAATCTAGAGAGGTCATTCACGATACAAATTTTGAAGAACAACAATAACTTCACTAAACGCTTCAAAGACGTACACATATAAATTCCATCGTACAAACTAATTCAAGGTATATATGAAGAAAAATTAGCACACAAATATCACAACTCTCTAAGCATGGAAATGAAAAGGCTAAACATTGCAAGCACTTTAGTATGTACATAATTAAAAAGAGCAAGTCTTGTTAGGATAAACAATATCACACATTCATATCAAAATGAGTTAACGAGTAAACTATCACAGTTGTAGACTTATCAACTTTTTGATGAATATAATCATCACCCCATTCGAATAAGTGCAAATAATTGAAAACCTTGGAGGAAGAACCGACTTGTAGTACCAAATAATATTTGAGGATATGCATAAGTAAATGAACAAATACAAATGTGTCAACTAAATTTGCTTAGTGATCATCATCTTATATTTATTAGCTAATTTACATATTTAGTACTACGATTACATCACAAGAGAAAATCATTTGAGAAAAGAAATATATATAAAATCTATACCAATTCTTTACAAAATCAGTGAGAAAACATCCAAAATCAGTAGAGATTTTTACACAAAAAATAGTGAGAAGACTTGTTCAATCCAAGAGTATTTAGATGATAAAAATCTGTACAAAATCCTCACGAAAAATAGTGAGAAGACTAAAAAAAAATGTAGAGATTTTCATAAAAGAAGTAATGAGAGACCAATCAAAATTTATAAATTTTCACACACAAATAGTGAGAAACTATCTAAAATCTGTAGGACTTTTTACACAAAATAAAAGTAAGAAATCTTATTTTATTTGAGTGCATTTACATGATAGAAATATGTATTAAATCATAATAAAAATAACGAGAAATATTGATTAAACAACGTATTAATCTTCCTAAACTATATAGAAAAAATAATGTTCTAACATTGCCGAAATATACAAGTCTCTTCCCTTTGCTTTACCAAAGATTTACAGAACCCTTCTTCTATTGTTGGTTGAAATTTGTATAAATCCATCCTGTTTTTCTTTTTTTTTGTGTCAAAACTATAGCTGATTTTTCTTGTTTTGATGGCAAAAATTGCAGTAAAACCGTCATGCTTTGGTGCTAAAAACTACAGCAGATCTAACATATCTTTATGCTCAATACTGCAGCAGATCCAACATGCATTTCTTCTATGGTTTCTGTTGGAAACACACTCAATCCCTATTTTTAGGTACTGAAGTAGAAAAAGTAGCCGATCTTCTTCCTTTTAGTGGACTCTTCCCCTTTCTTGGACGGATGAAGAAGAGGGAGAGGCTGCTTAGTGAGGGAGGAGTCGTGGAATGGAAGAGTCACGGCTAGGGCTTGAAAAAAAATCGTGGAATGCAGCCCCTTTTCTCATGGCCGGCCCTAATTCCTTTTGAATACCCATAAAAAAATATATTAAAATGACAATCATGCCCTCTCTTTATTTCAATCCAATTGTAGAAATAAATTGCTCAAATTTAGAGGATTTAGAGAGCTAAATTGGAAAAGAAGAGCATAATTAGAAAAGCCAAATTAATTATATAACATTTCAATTTAAATTAGTATAGAAAATTCGCATTCATCAAAGCTAATTTGACTCAAAAGGAATTAAAATGTTAATTTTCACTTGAGTCGAAGAGGTCGATTGTAAGCTAGATTATAGGTTCGGATGATTGTAGCACAAGATGACCTCATACAAAAATGAGGTCAACACCTGCATGTAACCTCATGCTCCTGGCAAGCTCAGTGATAGTTCTATTCATGTGCTCTACAACACCATTCTACTGTGGTGTTCTTGGAACAATGAACTCATGCCTGATCTCATTCAAAGCATAATACTCCTTGAACTCTTTATCACGATACTCGCCACCATTATTTGATCTAAGACACTTGAGTTTCAAACCTGAATCAAGCTCAACTATGGCCTTCCCCTTCTTAAAAGCGTCAAACACACTTGACTTATGTTTTAAGTACATCCATACCTTCCTATTATGATCATCAATAAAAGTGATAAAATACAAAGATCCTCCTATAGAAGTAACTAGAGGAAGACCCCATACATCAATATGCACTAACTATAACTTCTTTGACTTGATTTTTGAACCATTATTTGAAAAACTTACTCTTTGTTGCTTGTCATATACACAATCTTCACAAAAATCTAAATCTATAAATTTTAAACCACGAAGCTTTCCTCTAGTAAAAAGTAAATGCATATATTTCTTACTCATATGGCCAAGTCTTCGATGCCAAAGACCTCCAACAATATTTGATTTTGCTACTCCAATAGAATCTGCTCTTCTATTGATAACATATAGAGTTCCTTCAATACTGCCACGAGCTATAATCATAGCCCATTTTTGTCACCTTCCACGTATCTCTTGTGAATGATGTTACATGGCCTGGGTTTGCAAGCTAACTCATAGAAATTAAACTCCTCCTCAGACAAGGAATGTGTAACATTCTTGAGTCTCTAAATTGATCTATCTGACATTCTGATATCAACATCTCCCTGTCCAACAATGTTGCAGGGCTTGTTGTTCTCAAGATACACTTTACCCAAACCACCTTGAGTATAGTTCTTGAATGTCTTCTTGTTAGGACTTGCATGAAAAGAAGCACCTGAATCTATCACTCAAGATTCAGACTTGTCCAGGGATAAAATCAGAGAATCTGACTGACATTCTTCTACAGATATATTTGCATAATGATTTTTGTCTTGACCTCCACCATTGCACTTCTTTGAAGTCTTTCGTCAAGTGGACCTTCTTTCCACAACTCCAGCACACAATTTTTCCTCTACCTAAATTAGAATTTCCTCTCTTGGATTTAAATCTCCCTCTGTTTGAATTTCTCTCTAAACATCTTCCTCTTTCTTTAACATTCAGAGCAGAATTTGAAGATTAGTCGTTCACCCGCTTACAAACCTCTTCATTAGCACTAATCTCATAATGTCCTCAAAGTTTAACTTTGAACTTCATGAAGAGTTACTCACAACAGCAACAAATCCAACCTAGTAATGAAGATAACAACAACAATGCCCACATCTCATCATGATCAAAATTGATGCCAATGGAACACAAATGACTCATCACAGTGTTCAGGTTTTTAGGTATTCTGTCATTGGGGTGTTGTTCAACATCTTCATATTGAATAACTTCTTCATCAAGAACACTTTGTTTGAGGCCGATGGCTTCTCATTCATCTTAGTCGGTGAGGCCATTAGATCGACTGTAGTCTTTTTATTTATAATGTTGAATGCAACATATGAGGAAAGTGAAAATCGTATCAAATCTAGTGCAGTCCGGTCAAGAATCTCCCAATCCTTCATAGTCATATAATCTGGCTGCTTGGTGATTCCTTCGAACAACAAATACAACTTCTTCTGATATAGCAAATCTTTAATTTTCCATCCTCCAGAACGCAAAGTTTGAACCATTGAACTTTTCAATCTTGTACCTTACTTCGTCCGCCATTACTCAATAAAGCCCCGCCCATTCAGCAACAATACCTATCTATGCAGTCGGACACACCTTCGCATTGCAAGCAAACAACTTTAAATGCCTCCTCATACACGCATTACACTTGCATGATGATATATCATATATGCATGTATCATAACTTACAGAATGCATTATACAGAGCATGTCACTTGACATTGTTACTGCATCCCAAAGATAACCTCTCCACATGCATCTGTAGGATGCCGATGATTTCATTCTAGCATGTTGTCTCGACATTGCTATTGCATCTCAAAATGACCTCTTGTATGTATTGATAGGATGTAGAGGGTTTCACTCTAGCGTGTCATTTACACTATAAATGCACTTCAAAAATCATCCTCCAGCATAAGCAGAGGGTTTCACTCTAGTGTGTCATTTGACACTATAATTATATTTCAAAAATCATGTCAAAAGTAAATATCAACCGGAGGGGATCATATATTTTTTAAATACCCTCAAATTGTCACAAAATACAAACACTTTCAAATGACCTTATATTCCTCAATGATGACTGTGTTGAATGTTTATATCAACCAGAGGGGTTTATATATTTTTAAAAATGCCCTCCAACACCCATAAAATCTAAAATTTTGAGAATACCAAAATTCAAGATATTTAAAATTGAAACTAATCATCAACCACTCAAAGCTTAAATGCCCATCCACCCTCGGCAAAGGTTTGCCGATGTAGACAAATCTGAAAAACTACTCCAGCTCACAAAGAGTTGTGAGCTAATGTCAAATCGATAATATCACTATGATCCATTCTCAATCTGTCTCTTGTCAGTAAGGATGTGGCACGTGTCTTATAAGTGACAGTTTCGCCATCAAATGGCACTACACCTGTGATTTTATCGCTAAATGGCACCACAAGTAAAACATTATGATCGGGACCCTCTGAACCGGGTGGTTCACCGTAAAATGACACCATTATATTACATTCATGGTCAGTGTCCGTATACTCCCCAATGGCATCGAATTATTGAGTAATGAATCAATAGGATATAATCGATAGGGCACAAAGCCTTCTGTTAGCTAAGGTGGATTCAAATTTGTCCCTTTAGACAAACATCCACCCAAAGTCTATAAGGTACCCTTGGATGATGCAACCCATGGCTGCTGACAAGAATCCTTCTATCAAATTGGGTCGACTATCTCCTCTGACTAAGTAGACAAGGGACCATGATGGCCCGGGACGACGCAACCATGGGATCTTGATCGGGCTCATCATCACTCCCCCCACCATCCGCTTTGAGTGCAAGATGGTGCAATTTCAATTTTTAAAATATCAAATCCTCAAACATTCAAACCAAAGCTCATGCTGCTACTATATACCATATCCATGTATTATCTACATATATGATTTACGACTAGCCTTAATCGAAAGTTCTCTCTCGTTACCGGGAGGGGTAATTAGCTATATGGGCTTACGCCTTTAGGAAACCAGAACTCGGATCATAAAGCCATCACAAAATGAGGGTGAAATCTCTGGGTAGTGTCTTATCTATAATCCTAATCCGCCTTCCCAAAATTTACTCAGGAACTTAATTCTGTTAAAACTCCCCCAAAAAAGCAGCGGGGAGGCTGAGGCCAAATTTTCGGAGCCCACGGTTGACAGCATTCTTCTTACTAGAAATGATATCTATAGTATTAAAGAAATTAACTAATACCTTCAAAAGATATTGTTATTAAAAATTTAGATGTTCGATGTGTTCTGTTTGGCAATGGTTTTGCATACAACGAATATGGTGTATCCCTTTTCGCAAAGTAAATATGCATTGACTTGAGGATATTGGACTTCATGGGAGGATATTGGGCTTCATGGGTGCAAACCAATTGACTTTCCTACTAATACTTACAAATTTCAAATGATGATGTAATTTTATCATCACATAGTTGGTAAGCTTATTTACCTGATTTTTACCTAACCTAATATTTTCATTGTTGTTTGTGCGGTAAGTCAACATATACAAAATACAAAGAAAAATCATTGGGACGTTGTCTTACAAATTTTAAGGAATGCTACGAAGTCTCAAAGAAAAATATTAGTGTACCTGAAACAAAACCACTTACAAATTGAATCCTACTCAGATACAAACTATTTTGGATTTATTACAACAACAACATCAAGCCTTTATCCCACTACG
>NW_021318828.1:0-6393 GCF_001605985.2 Dendrobium catenatum | reverse complement strand
CATGGCGGCATGGACGAAGGGATTGAGCGCCGCTACCACGAGCATCTCCAGGGGAAGCAAAGGGGCCGGCGGGTTTGGAAGCAAGGGGAAGGCCGGCAGGTAGGATTAGGATGAGGAGAAGGGGTAAGGTTTGAGAAAGAAAGTGAAATTAAATTTCAGCTTTAAGGAATTTAAGGACCGGGGAAATAACACGAACGTCTCGCTATTCAAATTTGGAATCTCCTAAAATGAATGCTAAATTAATGCAATTAATTGGAAATCAATTTTTTTTTTTCTTTTATCTTTTTACAATATTTCGTTTGAATTTGTACTTATTTCTGATGAATTATTTCTAGACTTATTAAATGTACTCTATATTCATTTTAATGATTTTTAGTACTTTTATCATTCTATGACTCTACTGCCACTAGTTATTATTAGTTTCAAAGCTAACTTTAAGTTTATGGTCTTCTTACTATAAAACTTGACACTTTATATATCGAAGGCATATGTTGATCTGTTATTGTACCTTATTGGGGCCAATATAAACCATAAGGTGGTCCGCAGCAAAGGGAGAGGGAGATATATTTGAAAAAAAAAAAACTGAAATTATTTTAGTTTTGGTGAAAATAGGAGGGAGGAATTATTGGCTCTTAAGTTGTGATTTTCAAATCAAAACAAAATGGGAGTAATGCAGAGAGTCAATTGGGGCTTGATTGGGGGTTGAGGCCGGCGCGCCAATGTTAAGAGGAAGAGGGAAGGTTATGGGGAAGAGAGGGTTGTGAGGGGTTTCTAAATTAGGATGAATAACGTGGATAAAAGTAATTGAAAACTCCAAATTTAAAAAAATTGAAATTGATTCAAATCATGCAGACTTTCCTAATTTGAATTCCCAAATTTGGAGAATTCAAAATTTGAAATTCTTTTCAATTTCAAAAATCCACATGGAAGATGTTATGGGGGAATTGGCCGAGGGGGTGGGGCAAGCGGGGAGGTGGTACGGAATGGGCTGCGAGGGATGGCAACCGGTCGGTTGGGACAAGCTCTAGGGTCGGTCGCAAGAAGCATATGGCAAGGGGAAAATGGATGAGCTTCTAGGGGAAGAAAGACTTGTGCAAGGCAAAGTAAATTATATAAACAAGAAAGATAACTTAGAGAACTTCACTAAGAGATCTGCAAGGGGAAGCACTCCACACAAGATTAACTTCATGCAACTCACAAAAGAAGAACAAAAAGGGGCAATTTTTCATTTCATTCATACATAAATTCCCAAAATACAAGACATAGCCCCGCTTTTAATATAGGCTAACCATGAATAAGAAACATAAAGACAACCTTGCCCTTGGCCTTCAAGTCAACCCAACACTAATTCCCTCATAGGGGTACAAACGGAAAAAAACATGAAATAAGAAATGACATAGAGTTACCAACATAAACATCAAAAAAAAATAAATAAAGAACTCTGAATCATGGCCGTCGATCGGCGTCTCGGTGATGGTACACGTGTTCAAAATCTGATGTCGCCCATCAGTTAACCTCTATAGAAATTCACCCTAAACGCCTAAAGAAAATAAAAATCCCGCATACCATACCTTGTAACCAATCGGATCCTGAATTCTGCCGGGTTGCGCTGATTCGGCGCGTTCGCCCGCTTCGCAGGAATCTCACGATTCTACATACACCTTCGTTCACTGCTTTCCTTCCGCCGTCGTTAAAATACCCGACCCAAAACGAGGGCATTCGCTCGACTGCTTCCTCACTCACAGACTCTCTCTTCTCAACCTCCACACAAAACCTCTGCTCCGAACCGAACTGAGCCTTCTTCCCGAGCCCTTCCCTCTCTGACCTTTCACAATACGCGAGCTCCCTCCCTTCTCTATCGCATACCTCCAACCTCTCCGGGCGGATCCCGAGTTAGAATGGGGGCTTGTGTTTGATGCCCAAGGAAATCTCGACATCCTCCGCTCGCCGTTCTTCGACGCGGGATTTGAATCCGACGAAGATACCGTGGGAGATTACTTGGATCGGATCCTCCCATCCCTCATCAAAGTCATCGATAGACAACGTCCGGACTACGAGTGGACCATCGACGGCCGACCTCCCGTGCCACCTCCACATCCTACGCCGTCCTCTCTGTCACTACGGATTGCCGTCGCCGTCTACCTCGGAGCGGTTTCATCGCTTGTATGGTTCATCTTCTCCCGACAACCCTAGAAGTAGGCAATTGAGTGTAGCCTCAAGGTGAGACAATCGCTTTGTTAACCGCCGGATTCGAGTTGGCTTTTCATTGGTTTTACTATTTATTATCGTTGTTATTTTATAGATATTGCTAACTTAGCGGTAGTACTTGCCTAGATTTGGTTAAATTCTAAGATCTTTCTTGAAGTATCAATTGAGAAAATCATTAATATTGTGCTTTCACTACTTTAACAAACTTTTATTAATTTTCTGAGATTCAAATTCCTGGTTTTACATCATCTTGGTATCAGAGCATGGTTTGCTCTAGTTTTGTATGCTAGACATCATCCTAGGAGTTGTTTTAACTAGTTTATACATTGTTGCATGCATGCTATCATTTAAATTAGTTTAATTACCTTTTATGCTTGCTGTCCACTGCATTCCTGCATGCATTTAGAGGTTGTTGAGCTTGTTTATCAATTGTTCATGGGCTGTCCTTAACCTAGCCGCTTCACTAGCTGTCTAGGTTGCTTAGCCCCTCTTTGTAGTTTGCTGTCCAGAAAATTTCTGCAACGTTTAGAGAGCTTTAGGTGACCCCAACTTAGTGTTTAGGTGCTAACTTCACTCTAGACATTTCCCTCATCACTTGGACCACTTAATTTAGTGCTGTAGGTTGCTGTCCACAGCATTCCTGCACTCGTTTAGTGGACTTTTAGGCTAGGAACCTTAGTGATTTAGGTGCTGCCCTCGACCCGGTGCCCTTCCTAGTCTCCTAGACTATTTTATCCACTAATGAAGTTTGCTGTCCACATCTTTAGTACACATTCTAGTGAAAATTTGGAGAGTCTAGCTTCGTTTTAGGTGTTGTCCCCTCTCTAGATTCATCCCTAAGTGTTTCCAAGCACTTCCTCATGGATCCGATAGGACTTCAAAAGAAGTTAGATGACATCGTTAACCTAGTGGGAAATATGACTAGAATTATGATGGAAAAACCCTTGGACTATCCCCACTCTAATTACACGTCCCACTTAGCTTATCACCCGAGACCTGAGCCTAGGCCTCCACGACCTCACTTAGAGTCACCTTACAATTTACATACCTTTGATGGTTCCTCGGACCCTTACTATTTTAGGGAATGGGCTAGACAACTAGATGACTATTTCGAATCATGTCATATCCTTGAATCCCACCAGATTAACATCGCTAAGTCTCACCTTAAAGGTCGAAGGTCGAGCTCTTCAATTTTGGATGAAATTAGAAGATCATAAAGAGTCTCGTGGTGAGTACCCTAATTGGAAAGACATGAGACGAGAACTTAATTTGAAATACCGATACTCTACTATTGACCGTCATCTAGACCATCACCACACCTCGTTTGTTGGGAAAACTCGTGGACCTTATTGTGGTCAAGACCACCCACCTATTAGTAACATCCGGGTTGCTGCCCCACCCTTTAGGTCCTCACTTAACCTAGATGGCGACCCTCCACTGGGTCTTCTGTTGGACAAATCTCTTATGACTCCCGACTTGGACCAACTTCTAGCCAACTCAGTCAACCTTTAGCCTCCCCAGTCTTTGACCCTACAAGTGTTATTTTAATAAAGGATTGCAATAAAAAGACGAAATCTACTGAACCTGAATACATCCATTTCATGGATAATATCGATAACAAGGACTTCTTTGAGGATGAGACTGAAGTGATTGAGTTAGACCCCCTGCCTGACTTAAACCCTGATTTAGGAGGTCTAGAAACTTTTAACCTTGAGACCTTAGCCCCTCTTGAGTCTAATCTCATTAACGATATCCCTGGTGATAAGGTCTGCCTGGACGATATTAATTTAATCCCGAAAGAAATTGATCTGACCTTGAACACAATGAAATTAAAATCGGAAGATTCTAATTTAATTACTGTGATGAATCCAGATAATTCTGATTTAATTCTGGATAATTCTGATGACGACTTAGCTAATCTAGAGATGGATGTAAATCAATCGAATTTGTCACCTGATTCAAGTAAAACGGAACCTACGGATCTTAGGGTTAAAACTAAACCTGATTCTACTTTGGAAGACAATACCTTGAATCTAAAATTCTTTGGGCCTAATTTGAATGATGAGCCTTCTTTTGTCTCATTAGAGTCTAACTTTGGAGCTGCTCCTTTGGATTTATATTTGATCAAGTGTGTCACTCCGGATTTCTTTCTTACTGTTATACCCACAGATGTCCTAGGAACTTCTCCCCATCTTATAAGTCCCATACCGGCTGACGTATCTTTGGGCTACCCCCTTATGGGTGTGAGTCAGGACCAATCATCTTATTTTATTCCTGATTCCTACATTTTGCCCGTTACAACCTCATTCTACCCTTATCAGGACCACTTCTATCCTAGTTGGATGAATTTGATAGATTACACTGCTACCTCTAGGAGACTGACCTCGACCATAGCTGAAACTTTACATGGAAGTGCCTTAGTAGCTAAGGATGTCTTTATTGCCCCCCCTAAACCAATTCCCTTAAATTTGGAAACTTTAAGCCCCCTCATTTCAAGTTTATCCCATCGTTATGCTTATCTATGTATGCTTGTGAGTCTGTGTGTTTGCATGTTCGTTTCCTGTCAAGTTTGTCTCTGTTTAAAGCTTTGGTGTAAGCCCAAAGTCTTGTCAATCATCTTGCACATCGGGTTTGTCGCATCAGCATTTGCATCGCATATCCAGGAATTGCATCAAGAAATTAATAAAAGAATTATACAAAGTAATGAAAAATACAAACTTAATGCTGATCTTAAGCGACGCTTCAAGGAGTTCGAAGTTGGAGACTGTCATGGTTCGGACTCGTCCACCAGGGGCCGTTAAGAAACTACATGCTAAAAGTGCAGGTCCCTTTAAAATAACTTCTAAAATAAACAGTAATGCTTATGTTTTGGACCTTCCTGAAGGTTTCAACATGAATCTCACGTTTAACATCGAGGATCTAGTAGCCTTTGATGGACCTGACTTTAACCCAGACAATCCATTGAATCTTAAGCCTTGTGAGTCCATACCTAGTGAGATCCCAGCCTTACCTCCACTCCCCAAAATTCCCACATTACCTAATAGGGAGAAGATTGAAACTATACTAAGTGATGAGATCATTTCCACCAGGGACGGCGGACGCCACATATACTTAGTTCGTTGGAGAGGAAAGCCGGAGACGGAGGATACTTGGCTAGAGCGGATGAGATACAGAGACTGGACCCCGACATTCTGGAGTTGTACGAGAGTTTTTCAGGACCCTTACTCGACAGGGTCGAGTTCCCTCCCACCCGGGGAGAATGATGGGGACATCAGATTTTGACACGTGTACCATCACCAGAGACGCCGATTGACGGCCATGATTCAGAGTCTTATTTTTTTTTTATGTTTTATTTTATCTATGTCATTTCTATTTCATGTTTTTTCCGTTTGTACCCCTATGAGGGAATTAGTGTTGGTTGAGGCCCAAGGGCAAGGTTGTCTTTATGTTTCTTTTATTTCTGGTTAGCCTATATAAAGGCGTTGTCATTGTATTTTGGAATTATGGATGAATGAAATGAAAATTGCTCCCTTTTGTTCTCTTTGTGAGTGCATGAAGTTCTCTTGGTGAGTGCTTCCCCTTGAGATCTCTTAGTGAGTTCTCTAGTTATCTTTCTTGTTTATTATTTACTTTGCCTTGCACAATCTTCTTCCCCCTAGAGAGCTCATCCATTTTCCCCTTAGCCTTGCTCTTGCCGCCGACCCCTAGAGCTTTCCCCAACCGCCGGCCATCCCCTCCAGCCCATCCGACCACCTCCCGCCGCCCCACCTCCCTCGGCCAATTCCCCTCCATCATTCCATGTGGATTTGAAATTGAAGAATTCAAATTTTGAATTCTTTCCAAATTTGGAATTCAAAATTAGGAAAGTTGCATGATTGAATCAATTTCAATTTATTTTAATTTTGGAGTTTTCAATTACTTATCCACGTCATCATCCTAAATTTAGAAACCCCTCACCCTCTCTCCCAAACTCCCTCTTCCTCTTACATGCCGCCGGCCTCAACCCCCCAATCAAGCCCCAATTGATTTTGCATTTACTCCCATTTTGTGATTTGAAATCACAACTTAAATGCAAATAATCCTCCCTCCTATTTTCACCAAAACTGAAAATAATTTTAGTTTTTTTTTTTCAAATTTCTCCCTCCTCTCCTTGCCGCCGGCCCACCTATGGGTTTAATGGCAATT